>NW_027114055.1:471786-475084 GCF_000696795.3 Halyomorpha halys
AATTATTTATTGCCGCATCCCTGACCATCATCTTCATAATACAACTAGAAATATTTAAAAAGATTTTAGAGAAAAATAATATCAAAACTATAATCTAATATGACATCCAGAATACAGTCTTTGCAAACCACACACCTATACCATATACCAAAAATATAAGTGTATATAAAAATCGTAGTAAGTTCAACCCAATCAACACAAGTTCTTTCAAGCCGTAAAATAATTTTAAATATTTGGACTTAAAGAGCATTTATTTAAAACTATAATAGAAATCCAAGTGAAAAAATTAAGGCTAGGAAATGATATTAGAATTATGTTAGAGCAAATCCAATTAGCATCCTTCTTCACAGGATATGGTTTAGCTCCAATTTAACAGAAATTCCAGTTTTGATGACTGGTCTAGTTACTCTTTCGTTTAATACTAAATAATATTTTTCTCTAAAACAATATACGAATTTAAAAAAAAAAAAAAAATAGAGAAATGAAACAAGAATATGTTGCATGGACATGTTTTGCTATGACGGGCTATATATTTCTTTAAAATCCGTCACAAAGTAATGCTTGATATGAATATCGTTATTCATACATTTCATCTCACAAGGCACTAACAACCTTTCCTTTCTAATCTTCATTGGATGAGATGAAATTTCGACTTGATGTATGCAGGGTCATTATCATTTTCAATTTTTAACTTATGCTAACAAATTCTATTCAATAACTTATTATAACACATAAAATGTGTATAAATGTGTATAAATTCGGAAAAAAATGAAAGAAAGTATTAGGAGGAAGTATTTAATTATATAAAAAACAAGTTATTAACTAATCTTACCAAACTGGCTTAACAAAAAGGCCACAATCACAGTACTTACCTGCAACAATTAAAAACAAACTTCAATTAAAGGTTTTTTTTCAATTATCTGTAAATTATAAATTATAATTTTCAAATATGAAGTCTTTTTGTAGTTAGTTATTTGGTGCAATAAATGTTAAATATTACTATATATTTTAAAAATATTAAGACATGTGTCCCAGTCTCAGGGTTCTTGCTAATTCGCCTAGGAGTTTAGAAAAAAATATTTTACATGTTATCGTATATCGCCTTTGGTCTGGATATATTTAATGTTTTTTACCAATAGATTTTCTTGAGTATAATATAAAAAAATATTACTTCTTAAATTAAATGACTTTATTAAATATATTTTTTTATGGGATAAAAACCATTTTCCAATTAAGAAAAAATTCCTTTTATTTTATATATCCTGTTCTAAATTGTTTACGAAGGTCAAATTTGCAACATTTCGTGCAGATTAGTGGTGCCATGTTGAAGATATTGCAATTTTTGTGATTTTCGAAAACTAATTGAAGATGATCAGTTTTTCCTTGGTGATAAGCCAAGGTTACGTCCTTTTGATTTAGGCCGAAGGCTCCTTGCTAATGTTGTTCCCCCAATTATGTTATATGCAGCCCCGATTTGGAAAGAAGCAATGGCTACCAAATCATACAGGAGAAAATTGGTTTCAGTTTATCACAGGGTTTCTTTAAGGACGGTTAGTGCTTTTCGAACTGTTTCCTACGAATGCCACCTGTGGAACTCCTTGTTGAAGAAAGAAGCAGGCGCTATGGACGACGCTTACTGAGAAAAGCGAAAATAACCATCGACCAGTGGCAGCAGCGTTAGGAGGCTGCAGATTCCGGGGGGTGGACTCGCAGGTTAATACCCGATGTTGGCACGTGGTATGGTCGCCAGCATGGTGAGAATGATTTTTATGTAACCCAATTGTTGACCGGACATGGATGCTTTAGAGCCTACCAGTACCGCTTTAAACTGGACTATACCGCAGAAAGCTCTGGATCTCAGACTTTCGAGGAAACCGCGGAGCACATGTTTTCACTTGTATTCGCTTTGCGGCAAAAAGAAGTGAATTGGAGAGAGTGTGGAGGAAGCATCACACCAGAAAACGTGGTGAGCTATATGCTACTCTTAGTCCAGCACTGGAACGCAGTGAAGAGATTCACGACAGTGGTCCTCAAGAGGTTGAGAGAGGAAGAGAGGGCTAGAAGGCAGGACATGAAAACGTGAAAACCATCTGAAGAAAGCGAGGCGGCACTCAGCCATTTCCCTCCATGAAGTAATGCCTAGCGGCGGTCCTGTGGAGGGGAATGAACAGATGTACGGCGGTGGTTTTAGTGGGTAAAAATCCCACACACGGATAGGCCCGTACCTATCCGTGTCTTTTAAGGATTTCCACCGATCCATGTAAAAAAAAACAACACAAACAAACCCACGAGACATGTATGTTTACATGTATTTTCCAAAACATGTATTTTCGTCCAAAACTCCAATTCCAATACGAATTTTTCACTAACGCAATTCTTTCCAGTTCCTAATAGGTAAATGATATTAAAAATAACAAATTTTAAAATAGAAAAAATAGACATACGAATTATCATTATCATCAAACGATTCTAATACCGTCAAATATTTTCTTTTTGAAAACGAACTAAAATCTAACTTCACTTTTATTTTTTAGCTTCTATTAGTCATCTACGCTTATGATGAAAAATAAAAATTTCGACGTGAGGAATTCTTTTAAAGGAAGATTTCAGATGTAATATATCAGTTAGTACCAAAGTCTTGTTATGTAAATCAGTATATTCCGATTTTCAGTTCTAATTATATTAATATAGTTCTGTGCTTCTAATTGTTTTTCTTATGTTTTTCCATTCTCAATCTCAATCGCATAATATTCCAAAATCGTCACACATTGAGATTTATCAATACAGGCACGTAAATCAATAATGCATTTATTACAAACTTGTCAATTATCACTTTGAAAAGGAATCTCGCTTTGTTCCAAATATCATACCGAAAATTCTAACGTCACAAATTCGGCAATTGGAGTACGTCAACTCAAAAACAGGTCCCATTCGTTGTGATTGAGAGGGGGTTGCCTAAATCGATCTGCGTGAGGGCAGTGCGCATGGACATGAGAACTAATAACTCATACCTCAGAGGGCCGCCATCTCTCGCCGATCAGCAATATCCGGGGCGGCATCTTGCCGCAAAAGACAACTGTAATAACTGATAAGTATATCCCACTTTCAGGAACCGAATAGGGCATCCGTCCGCCCGAGGATTAAACATCGGCCTACAAAATAACGTCTGTGAAATTCACGGAACGAGTACGTGTGCGTCAGATAAACTGACCGGTGGGGATTATCAGACTGTATTGATAAGTAGAAGATTAGAACTGTTGCTCATTTTGGTCCACCACTATAACACGTGCAAAACCAC
>NW_027114055.1:475514-479330 GCF_000696795.3 Halyomorpha halys
AGACTGTATTGATAAGTAGAAGATTAGAACTGTTGCTCATTTTGGTCCACCACTATAACACGTGCAAAACCACCAACAGCAAGTGCTTTCAAACTCTTATAATAAAATAAGATACTCCCTTTACTTCCTGACAATATATTGTCTATGAAACATTTGACCTGGCTTAATATACGTATAATTCATTAAAGCGACCGGAGCATATACATTGCATAGAGATGTGCTTACAGAAAAAGGGAACTATATAGCGAACCTTGCCATGACCTCATGAAATACTCATGAAATAGAGTGAACCCATTCCGTGTTGCTGCTGTGAGTTATACACATTTGTACAAAAGAACTAGCTTAAGCTATATGTGCTAGAACTGAATAGAAGTTAAATGGAGGAAGTTTAATGAGGTGAGGTTTTGCTTTTTAACAGGTAGTCAGTCCATTGTTTCTGTTTTGAATTTTGTCTATTTATATTTAGTATTGTTAATTATGTCTTACATATTGTTTAGATTAGAGTAACATGAATTGAAATATTGTACATCACATTTTTTCTTGATAACCCTATTCTTATATTTTTCTATAGTAATCATTTCTTCTAAATTCCGCTTAAAGTTGTTTTTTTCCAAACGTAAGATTTTTGGTGTATCAAATTGTTATTTATGCCCTGATTGTCTAAAATGTGTGGTGAGAGCAGTTTGGTCAAGTTTGTTGGGGTTGTTTCTTTTAGAGGTACAACTACATTTATCTTGATATAGCCTTCTTTTGAGATATTGTTCTGAAGTACCAAAATAGGATTTCCCCCAATTTTCTTCACAAGGAATTTCATATAGTATATTAGATTGTAGCTCTATTTTGTATTTGTCTTTCGTATTGGTGTTAAGTTTGAATATAGTGGTAGTGTTTTAGATATCCCCTCTCAGTGTTGTGTTGTGCAAGGGAACCTTTTGCTGTTTGTATCTTTGGTTTTAGGTTGTGTCAGATTTAGCAATTGACAAACTAGTTCATGAGGGTAGCCATCTACTAAGAGCAGATCTACCACTTTATTTTATGCTATTTTTTAGTGTATAGGTGATGATGATTATGGCGCCCCCTTTAGTTTTTCTATACATTCGATATAATGTAAATCACAAACCTAAATGCCAAGAAAACAACTATTTTGCTCAAGTGACCGTGTTTATGTATGTAATTGCATAATTGTTTTTTTTTGTTTTTTTTTTTTATATTCTCACTCGGAGTGTAGGTATATAAATGATTGTAGTATCATTTGCTGTTGGTTTCTAGGGGTTTAGTACTTGGCATACTAATTCAGGTTTAGGTGAATCAATGTTTGTTAAAGCCATCCCAAATCGACTATGTCTTTTTGTTGGATGTCCCGGATGTTTGGATGTCCCGGGGTGTTAAGGTGGCACACTACCTCCAAGACTTTCATTTCTTCCCTAAAGCCAGCGTTGTCAAACTCTCTTCCACTGTCTGGTGAGATTCTATCCGGTACGTCGTAAACCATGTTCGTAAGGCTCTTAACACCACTTCTGCCGACCTCTCTTTCACTGGGTACGCCATTGCTAATTTATTACATACGTCGACCACTGTGAACCACTTGTATCCCTTTCACGTAAACGAATCAGCTTGAAGATTACTGAGCAGTGCTTATGCTATGGGCGCCTTTTCCTGTGTCGCTAGTGGTGGGTGTCTATCGTATTTCGCACTCAGGCATACGTCACGGCGAGGGTTTTTTGAATAGTGGGCTTCATACCCCCACCAGAAGTATCGACAACTCAATGCCTGTACAGTTTCGTTCAGTCCTCTATGGTTTATCTTTCCCTGGTGAAATGCCAGTGTAACCTTTCTTTGGCACTCCACGTCACGGAGAGTCCCTATCATCATCATACAGCGTTCGAACATCCGGTCGACCCGAATTTGTCCCGTCCGCCAAAGACGCCGAATCTTCTCTCAAACCTCATTGCCTACGTATAGATGATGGGTATGTCCTGCCTTCAATGCATCATCTAGCGCTTTGCAGACCTGGTCATCTCTGACGCAAGGTTGTGACCAGATGGTCACGATGCCGCAGCTGCCATATTTGCCATGCTCGATCTTCAATTTCCCAGTTCTTGTTCTCCATATAATCTGGTACCGTTTTTCATCAACAATCTCCTCCATCTCAGGTGGTCTTTCCACAGTTGAGTCTTCATCTTCGGTTGTCTCTCCTCTGTTTCTCGATTCTTGTGTGCCTGGTTGTTGTTACTCTTCCGGGGTCCACACTCGCATGAACTGTCTCACATCCCAAGATGATTCTCTCTGATTATCTTCGGTTGCGTTGACTATTATTGCCCTGGAGAGCCAGTCTGCACCCACGTTGTCTTTACCAGGCTTATATATGATGTTTATATTATATTGATTAACTGTAGTTATTTAACGCCGCTAGAAATCGCCGTATTTCTTTTACGTGGTGTCACACCTTCCTTGGAAATAGTATGTCCTAAAAAATGAACCTGGTCTTGCTCTATCATAGACCTTTATCGGGATAGCTCGAGTCAAACTCTCTTATCCGTTAGAACACACTCCTTAAATGGTCCACGTGGTCCTTTCCGATCTACTGAACACTAGAAAGTCGTCCATGTAGGTTTGACAAACTGTTTCATCCAATCCTCTCAACAATTCGTCCATGAGCTTCAGAAATTTGACGGGATCACTTTTGAGACAAAACGGCATTCTGGTAAATTCATAATAGCCTCAGTATAACAGTGTCCACACAGCAGCTTATTCCTCTGTTCGCGGAGGAATAACTGTTCGCTCATATAATTGGCAAACCGCCATGATCTCCTTTGACATGGTGGTTCCTCTACGTGCGGTCTTCCCTCTGTGCGTACATTCCTCAGAACTCTTTCTTTCCATACTTGATCATCTCTCAATGATTTCCGTCTTTTCCTTGGGTTTATCTTGATATTCTCTCCTCCGCCGGTTGGTCAATCCTCGGTCCTCCACCTCCATCCGAGACTCTATCTCTCTGGAGAAAATTCCACCAGCGAGCGCTCACTTCGAAATCCCTTCCTGTTCCCCAGCTCTTTTGTTATTAATTGAATTTTTAGTACCATAAATAGGAATTCATTCGACACTGTACCGCATCATCTCGCTGAGTTAATCTGCGATTCCGTTGTAGCATGCAAGATGTTCCTTGACTGCCCACCAGACTGTTTCGGTTTCTTAATCTTTCTGATCATCATAAATATGTCCTCCTCTGGGGCCCACCGTCCTCCACCAATGGCCTTCTTTAATCTTTCCTTGATAGCTCTTCAAGGGGTCTCTTCGTCCGCCTCAATCTGATTGAGGATGCTCCTCTTTACTCTATAGAAAACTGCTGCTTTTAGTGCCTCCGCATCTTCACTATCGAGTAGATTTCGATAGACTTTACTTCAATTCGGCTTATAAGTCGGTCACCTTCTTTTATGAAGTAGCTCAGTTTTCCCGTTTCCTCGGTAAGCCGTTTGAGGTCAGAAACGGCCTTCGTGTCGTGGCTTCGCCTTCTGCAAGAGGCAACAGCTGGTAGTGGAGAAATCTCCGGGGGGGGGGGAGGATTCCCCTCTGTGGGAGGGGCGTTTTTGACCCGGTTTAGATTTAAAGCTTCTAGGTTCAAGACCGCTTGTTTTCCAATGGGATCGGTAGCGATTATTAACAAAAACTAGAGAAAAAAAAAACAAAAGATTTGCCGAGGTTTCGGCACCTGTTAAACGTTTGTGAGCACAAACACTGAAAAAGAGAAAAAGGAGAGAGAAATGACCAACATGGATGTTACTTAAAGACTAATATTTATTGAGTCTAGATCAGCTC
>NW_027114055.1:484425-485793 GCF_000696795.3 Halyomorpha halys
CACGTATATATATGCCAACATTCGATCAGCTGATCTCCTCAGTCAGCTGGCATCTAAGTAACAGCTGACTGTGGCTGTAACTCCCTCTCCCCCAACAGTTTACGAACAATCCTCGTAAACTTCAACTATACAATAAATTAATATAAAATACAACAACAATAACTATTTACAATAAAGTATATACAATAAACAAAACAAAAGATTGACACTCCTCATAAACTCTTATTACAAACTAAAAGTAAAGTAAAACCAAAATAAAATCATGAAATTATACAACTAAAAAAAAAAAAAAATGCAACGTAATTTATTCATTACATCGCCATAATCAAAGATAAAATAAACAAAAATTAAATCACTACTTAAGAAAACATATCACAACAGATAAGTTGAGATGAGGACAATCCGAATTACTCTTGCGCAGGTGATTCGGTTAGTGGGACTGTAAGTAGTTCAATATGAACGGTCCTACGCTTTTTGGGTTCTCTAATACTCTCAAGAATCTTTCAGTTTTCCCACCCACTGGAGTGGTCTGTCAGTATATACCTTGAACCTTCTGCCGAACACATTTGGTCTAAAGAGATCGACGGCCCACACTATCTCCAGGAGTTCTCGCTCCATTGTACAGTATCTACTTTCTGTCTCAGTAAGGCTCCTGCTGGCGTACGCCACTAGGCGCTCTCCCCATCACCCTCCTGAGACAGCACCACTCCTAGCGCATACTCACTCGCATTTGTGGTAATCGTGAATCGCTGATTAAAATCTAAAAAAGCTAGTACCGACTCTTGCTGGAACTACTCTATGCACCGTCTAATATTGTCCTCCATCATCGGGGTGACGATCATCTTCTTGCCTTTCTTGAGTAGATTGTTGAATGGAACGACATACTCTCCCATTTCTGGAACAAACCTCCTGTAAAATTTAGAGTCCCCAACAACCTCCGAATTCCTTTTATGTCACTAGGTACCTGCATTTTCTGAATAGCTGAAACTTTATATAGGGCCGGATTCACTCCCTCCCTAGAAATCGTGTGACCCAAAAATTGTTCCTTTATATACATTTGATCAGCTGACGTCGAAGTAAAAGCTGGCTAGGGCTGTAATTTATATATATATATAAGATATATTTACAAACTGTGTAGTATAAATCTTAATACCTAACTCCCTCTGTCAACAACTCGAGAATCTATAAATGTAGGATTACTGATAGAATAAAGCAGTCTATTATCAGCAACCGTGAGTGTGTTTTCTTCTACCTTCTTTCCTTTTTTTTTGATTTTATAACCCGCTATCTCGTATCTGGTGCCAAAACAATCATAATCAATTTTGATTAATAAGAAGAATCCCGCTTTTTTTCACTCTAATTTTTTTT
>NW_027114056.1:0-436 GCF_000696795.3 Halyomorpha halys
GAAATTGTACAAAATTCTGTCATTTACATACACAAATGTCTTAGTTTAATACAAATGTTAAGATTCGTGATATATTCCAGATCAGAGGGACCTGACGTTAGTATGTAAAGTATTATTAAAAGTGTGTTAGCTGTTGCTAATACCTACTATTGCGAAAATATTAGGTATATATTTCTAATATCTAATGTAGCTAATACCTATCTCATGACGTTATTGTTAGATTCACTTAATGGATATTTAACAAGCAAGGAGTTGGAGTAGCAAGGAGTACTGTTGGAGAGTAGATTATTAAAACATAACAAAAAAAAAAAAATTAAACAACAGTATTTCAAAATTAATGCTAAAATGTTAAATAGATTTTCAGTCAGTATCAATATAAAAAATTACTTCAAACTTAGGAACTTTGAACTCAACCTGTTTCTTGTTACGCACTTGA
>NW_027114056.1:3210-3932 GCF_000696795.3 Halyomorpha halys
ATGATGATATAATTTAATAAATATATTTTTTTTAAAATTAATTACTGACATTTAAGTACTTTATTCTTATAACAAGCTGAATCCGCTTATATTTATATTATTTAAAACATTAAAATCTATATAAATAAAAATTTTAATATTAGTTTGTTTCTATCTAAGTATTACACAAAATATTCGAACCGAAAAAGGATGAATTAACGGGAGAATTTATAAGATTACACAACGCTCAATTAAGGGACCTACACCCAGGAAATGTAAATATAATTCAAGTTATAGCATTGCGGCGTATTAAATGGGCATGTAAGGTTGTAGGGCTTAGTAACGAACGGATCCCTAAAATGTTAATAAACACTGAACCAACGTAGATGGGAGGATTGGTGCGGAGAGCGTTTGGTGGTATCGGCATTGAACCTTCAAGTTCGTTTGGCCTTTATAATTATTATTCTATCGAGGGCTCCTGGAAGAACTTTACCGATTTCAGGCAGTTTTTTGAAAACCACTGTACCGTCCTGTGCCAGCTTAAATCTATTAAAATCTAAATTTATTCAGAAGAGATAAAAGGTATATCCAAAATTAAATATTATTTGCAAAAAATCAAAAAGTATATATTCTTTTTTCATGAATGAGTTTTTTAAATATGACAACAACCAATCCTTGTTAATACGGATCACATTTTCATTCCTTTAGAGGTTTTAGCTCAATAAATAAAAATTTGGAAGTAG
>NW_027114056.1:6322-6822 GCF_000696795.3 Halyomorpha halys
AATATTTATTTATTTTATGCCGACGTTTCGACCTGAGTTTCAGGTCTTCATCAGGGGTTATGGCGTAGAAGGTAGGCCTAAAACGGTTTTAGACCTGAAACTCAGGTAGAAACGTCGGTATAAATTAAATAAATATTGTTTTGTTTATTTATGTTGTTCTGACCGCAACCCCCGACAAACGTCTCCAATCGTTAATTTATATTGTATAAATAGTTAAAATCGAAGGTGATAGTCAACACATTTCCGACGTCCGCCATGTTTGGCTCTTTGGAACGTACAAGCGTGTAGATATTGACGTTTACTTCTTTCATTGTTTACCAAGCATTTGGAGGTGTTCGGATTTTCGAGGCAAACGTCGTAGATCTGGCGTAAATTGATTTGCCCCGAATTAAATAAAAAGAAAGGAAAGATTGAATTACTACATAGAAAGTGGAAAGGTTTTCAGCCCACCGCACTTTTCATTGATGAATACTTCCTCAGATCACCTCAGCATCGTACCC
>NW_027114057.1:0-1181 GCF_000696795.3 Halyomorpha halys
CTTCTCTTGTAGTACCGTCGGCCTCCTTCAGGGTGTAGTAACCTTTGACAGTGTCACCCACTCTCGTCTCGTGCTGGCTCTTGAAGTCGTGGGTCTTCGGGTCGTGGACGCTGTATTCGTAGTTGTAATGTGGAGGGGACTATAAGAGGAAAACGGATATTGACATACTTTTATCCACGAAAAAATATGTAATTATTTCAAAAATGAATACTTACGTAGTAATCAATGAGTTCTTCGTGTTTACTGTTATCACTGTATCCATTATAATCGGCGAAAACCATTCCGGCGATGCAGAGTAAAGCTAGAATCTGAAAAAATAATTAATAATTAGTCCGATATATATTATAATCCTCTTGTTTAATTTAAGTTTCCTCATACCTTGATCATGTTGCTCTGTTGTTGGAAGAGATGAGAATTGATACTGACCGATTCACCTCCTTCTTTTTATACCTGCACATCTTCCTTCCACCACTCTTATTTGTTGGAGCGTTGCGCTTCAGATGGAATGTTGTTGTGAAATATGGAACGAATATAACTCTATCCTTGATTGATAGATAGGTACTAAAATTAATTACCTCTGAGTGATTATCTGATTAGTATTACTTTAAAAAAGATTCCGATATTAACTTTTTAATTACCACATTTGGAGGAATGGTTATGCAGATAAAAGATTTCTTTATCCTAATAAAGAAATTACTCATCAAATCCAAGGTGGTTGGTAATCTTATCACCCAGGGTGTATATTAAAGGGAAAATATCTTGAAAATGGTTGTGAATAGAAGTCAAAATTTCATCCTGCTAAAAGAACTTCAATGTTAGTACTTCTCTGGGGGCTCTCTAATTTTAAGTTACAGCTATTTTTCTTGTTTTTAGTGAAACTATGAAACAATCAAATCACTAATAATTTGTTTTCCAAATAAAGAGAAAATACTAATACCATAGTGACGGAGCTCTGCTGCTCACTCTTTATATTTTTTTGTTTTTATTGTGTTAATAAAACGTTTTAGAAAATTGTAAGTCTGTACAATAACAAAAGTTGTATTCTTATTTTATTGATGATTGTTTTTGATAAATATTTTGAGTGATCATCAATGGAAACATCAAAAGTGAATATATCCTCTTAACATAAGATCATCTCTCTCTCTCTCTCTCTCTCTCTCTCTCTCTCTCTCTCTCTCTCT
>NW_027114057.1:1541-4451 GCF_000696795.3 Halyomorpha halys
AGTAATTATACATAGTTTTCATTAAAGAATGGATCTCCATTTACTCCACTTGCATTAATAAACTATCTAATTGATATATATATATTTTCATTCATAGGTTCTTACCTCTTCAGTTGTCAAATTAAAATCAATTTAGAATTTTTGAGGTAACAATAATCATCGAATACATTTGATACGAATACGATTTTATTACCTCTCTACATACGGTTTTAATGACTTATTATTATTACATCATCGAATACATTTGATATGAATAACAATTTTGTTACCGGTTTTAATGCCTTATGGCTAAGCTGGTATTTCCTTTGCTCTCTATTTGTCAACTAATTACTCATTTAACGATTTTTAATTACTTTGTACTAGCATTTCGTTTTGTCTATATTCCAGTTTCTATTAGCCCACGCGTTTTTACTACATTAGGATTACTTTTTTGTCGTTTCGTATTTTTAGATCAAAACATTGAATTTTTTACAATCTTGTTTTAAAACCTTTTCTTTCACTTTTTTTTAGGCGAAATAGGTGTAGTAGAAAGTACTTTAATAACCCCATATTATGCCATTCGATATTTCACAAATTTAGCTTGTTCATAGTGAATGGTTCCGTATTGATATTTTGAAATTTATTTCGTTATTAGACTCAGAACTGTTTTTTTTATTTTTTTTTTATCGGAAATAATTCGTGAATCAATTATGAACTGGTTCGAAAGCTCCTAAACTGAATTTAGTTATTGATATATTATCATCTTTTCGTAAATAGTTTCTTCTTGTTGAGTCTATCCACATTCCATTCTGAGTTTTTAGTTTTGCTCATCATAGCAATTGAATAATTTATTTTATATATTCCAACATTGTATTCCATCTTTATTCACTCAATGTCTGCCAATCTTTCCCTACGAAGTATCCTATTCCAACTTATATTCAGTAAGGAGAATTAAATCCTTATTCTCTTAAATTTTATTATTTTCTTTCCGCCATCCATATACTTATGAACTGTCGTCATTCTAAAATTTCATATAGGGTATATTTTATTACAATAATTTTTGTTGAATATTAGTTAGAACAGAATTAACTACTATGCATTCCAGATTATTCTGAAACTTTTTATTTACATTTCGAGATCTTTCTGCATTATTATAATCTCTGAGGAGATCAATCCCACAATAAATCAATTTCGTTTCAATGGAGAGAATTTGAGAACCATTAGCCCAAACAGTTCAGTAGAAACATTTAATTATGTTATTATGTGTTTATCATTACATCTGATTGTCAGATAGTTAAATTTGCAAAAAACAAAAATATAAAGTTTTTTATTATTTAATGAAATATTAACCTTGTCAGATAGTTAAATTTGCAAAAAACAAAAATATAAAGTGTTTTATTATTTAATGAAACATTAACCTCCATAGAATCAAGATTAAATAGTTAAAAAATAAATTAAAGAATAATAGTAAGAATTTCTCTGTTTTAGTTTTTTTTTTGTTTTTTTTTTTGGTTTCGGTCCACAGACCTTGTAGATCTATGTCCGCCCAAACCAGCCTTCTCCACGCCTGCCTATCTTGGGCTAATGCTTTCCAGTTGTCTGCATGCAGCTCGTTCGCATCTTTGTTGATTCTGTCCGTTCATCTGGTTTTGGCCTCCCTCGTGGTCTCTTGCCGACTAGAGTGGCATTGATTGTTGAGACGTCCTAACGGACTGCTTCAAGCCACATCTAACGCCTTCTGGCCATGATTCCAGATCGCTCCTGTGATTGGAAGGACTTTCCTTTCAAATCTTTCTTCAGCTTTCTAAAGGACCTGTTAGAGTCCAACTCTCACAGCCTTATTATATATAATAAATAAATAATTTTCTCGATAAAACTATTTATTGTGTTAGTTCGTCTACATTCCGACATAATATTAATATTTTCGTGTAAGAAAAAAAATCCATTATAAAACATAAATATGCTAAGAAGATGGTCGGGGGGGGGGAGGATGTTTTGGCCAGCAAACATACACAAATTTAAAAAAAATATATTTATTCGTTCTAAAGTTTCGAACTGAATTTCAGGTCTTCATTAGAGATTCAAGGCAGAGGCTAAACTGTGAGTTTATTTGCTGACCGTAACCCCTCTCCCAACCCCCTACCCGACCATTTTCTCCGCATATTATTCTAAGATCAACTATGAACACCTCAAAAAATAAATAAGAAAAAATATATTAGGATTTTGGATTGGATACGTGAGGAATTTGAAAGGTTTAGTGGAGCCCCAGAGCTCAACGCCGTATGTCCAGATTGGCCTTATCAGTATTTTGTAATATGTTGGAAGTTTAGACCGTTTGTCTAGTAAGTGCTGTAATAGTCGAAATCGACGTGCAGTTTCTTGTCTTTTCAGTCTTGTGTAAGGATTCCAGGTTAGTCAGATGTAGTCCCGGTTTTTCCAGATGTAGTACAAGGTAGCGGATCTGTTCAACAGGGGTAAGGACAGCATTATTGAAGTATGCTGTAGGGCAGACAGTAGGTTTACGACGTACAGTAATAGTAATTTGATGGGATTTGTTGGAAATTAAATAATATATATATATAGATATAGTTTTACGACTATTTGAGTTTTCTTTTACCGCTCCTGGACCATTTTCTTTTTAATGATTTTTTTTCGCAAACCAATGAATTGGAGGTATCAGAATGAACGGAGAATTACTTAATAAATATGGCGGCTCTTCTACGACAACAAGCGACTAACACGTCGTGGGTTCCAGTTATTTAAAATATTCCAGTTACACAAATATTTTTTTTTTTTTTTTTGTACAAATTCAATATTTTGTCAGTATTCATTTTCATGTGAGGCTGATTCAGATCCATGATAGCGGTTGTACACCTGTGGATGGTATGCCTGCCCGGTCCTCTTCACTTCGGCGTTGAAACCGTTCTTGTC
>NW_027114058.1:0-250 GCF_000696795.3 Halyomorpha halys
AATCCTATCCCTAGTTATTACTAAATATTGGCGAGTCTGCCAAGTATAGTTATGGGGAAATAAAAGTGGTGCTTGTTTCAAAGCTTAAAAAAAAAAGTTTCTTTCGAAGCTCCGTATCTTTAAAACTGCCAATAACACAGTGCTAAAATATGAGTTGAAAATGGGCTATTTACGTTCAATAGTTCCCAAGATTTACATTAAAAAAAAAAAAAACATTTCTTAAAAAATTAGTAGTTGGTAAAATTATTTT
>NW_027114058.1:326-698 GCF_000696795.3 Halyomorpha halys
TAACAGTCAGTTGGACAAATGGTTATTACAGTTGCCGTCCTATTACTATTACTGTTGAAACTTTGATTTCATAGAATTAAAAATAAACTTAATTCACAATTTAGAAACTATCAAAATACAATAATGTCTTCCCGTCCAATCGCTATTATAATAACTTCAGTGGGTCAATAAGGTTGGATAATTGACAATAAAGGCGGATACATAAGAAAATCAACGTTACAGTAGTTTTACTCCCAATGATACTTATCCTACTGATATGAAACAGCTGAAATATTAAAATTGCCTAAAGGACACATATTTTGTTTATATATATACCGGACATTAAATAGTTATAAACTATTTGTTCTTTTTTTTTTTTACTTTAACCCTGAC
>NW_027114058.1:2828-4046 GCF_000696795.3 Halyomorpha halys
TACGAATAGCTAACAACCAACATTTTGTGAATTTATTTTGTCAAATGTCATAAAAATTACTACTCCTACGAAGATAAATGTAGTAAACTACACTAGAGTACATTCAACTTGCATCATTTTAAGTGCTAATAGACTTCCGTACGTCGAATGATTCCTGAATTACAGTTTTCCCTAAAGTTACTTTTTAAAAAATGGTATCTCGGGAACTATTGAACGTAAATAGCTCTATTAGGCCTCATATTTTAGTAAATTTACTCTACTTTAAATGATGTTCTCTTAGATTTTCTAGTGTTGTTGGTAGTTTTTAAGATATAGACCTCCGAATGAAAAATCAATGTTTTTTTAAGGTTTTGAAACAGCCGCCATTTTTTAATACCCCTACCTATACTTGGCAGACTCATCAATTTTGACTAGTAATTATACATTATTGAAGTAATCAAAAATTGGGGTGAAATAACTGCCTTTTTTTCTTCCTGGCTCTTGTACTTAAGGAAGTACTGTTTTTAGAACAACGGTTATATATACCCCTTTATGAGGCTAGGTGTACCCGGGAAAGGTCCCCCACAGGGTTGACTTACGGTTACATTGTAACAGAAAATAATTATCTGCCACAGCCGGATTCGAACTCGGGTTAAGCAGTTAAGCGAAGTTAACAACATTTTGCCGTACCACCGTGCCCAGGTATTTGTTGATATTTTTTTTTTAATTTCTGTGTTTGGTGTATCATACACTATACGTATATTATATAGATTATAAAGACCATTACGGGAACTATTGAACGTAATTAGCTCTATTAGGCCTCATATTTTAGTAAATTTACTCTACTTTAAATGATGTTTTATTAGGTTTTCAAGTATTGTAGGTGGTTTTAAAGATACCGAGATCCGAAAGAAAAATTAATTTTATTTTACCATTTTGAAAAACAGCCGCCATTTTTTAATCCCCTATCTATACTTGGCAGACTCATCAATTTTGACTATTAATTATGCCTAGTTTTCATTAAAGTAATCAGAAATTGGGGTGAGATAACTGCCCTTTTTCTCCTCTTGGGCTCTTGTACTACTATAGACATTTTCTCGGAAGCTGCTATTTTTTCTAGCATTTTGCTAGGCATAGTTTTCATTTTAGCAATAAAACATTGGGATGAAATAACTGACTTTTTTTCCACCGGGCACTTGTACTAATATGACCAATACAGGAGGAATGAAATCAGTTTTA
>NW_027114059.1:0-1327 GCF_000696795.3 Halyomorpha halys
CGGCCATTTTAGCCATCCTCAAGGACATCTTCAATTATAATTTCTTCCTCACATTAATTTAGAGTTACTTTTGCAGGCTATTATTTATTATAAATTAAAAGCCTTTTTTAATTTAAAATCATAAATATTTAATTCTTCTTATATAAGATTATCCACACAAATTCACTACCATATTCGTATGTATAATTTGTGTGGATAATCTTATATAAGAAGAATTAAATATTTATGATTTTAAATTAAAAAAGGCTTTTAATTTATAATAAATGAATGACCTGGGCAGAATAGCCTGCAAAAGTAACTCTAAATTAATGTGAGGAAGAAATTATAATTGAAGATGTCCTTGAGGATGGCTAAAATGGCCGAAACATTGGACTGGTGAAAAATAAAAAGTTTGAGACAAAAAATGATATTTGAGTTCTTTTTACCATACCGAGACAAATCTCCATTCTATATCTGGTTATTAAGAAATATAAAAAAAAAACATATAAAAGAAACGAAATTCGATGTTAACGAATGCCTTTCTTTCAGTAGCAGGTATTGGTTTATATGATGTGCTGTAACAGAAGCGAGACGTATAAGTTTTGAAATGTAAATTTTAAACTGGAGAATTTTAATATAGTTTTTTTTTTTTTTTTGGCTGCACGATATGAGACGGCGAAGGTGGAAGAGTAATTACCCAATTGCTACGTCCATATGCTTAAAATCTTACGAGAAATAAAATAGTTCTACTTTTTGTTTCTATACGAAAAGCTTATGAAAAGTTGAAAAATTTCCGCCATAAAGTATTGTTATTAAAAAAAAACTCTAGGAAGCATTAGCTTAGTGCTTTTTTCCTCTTGAATTCTATAAGTTAAGAATTTATGAATAAGTCTGAACGATGTAGAGATGAGTATAATTATGTCACAAATGAGTATTCACATTAACACCTAATTATACATAGTTCACTTACAGATTTGGGCATTATTCGAAAAAAAAAAAAAAAAAAGGATTAAACGAACAACGAATAATTATTTAACTTAGTAAATAATATATGTCTAGTTATATATAGTTGTAAATAATGTCTAATTATTTATTAGTAAATAAAGTTTATATGTCAAATCATATAAATCCATTTTAAATACTGGCTATTTTCAAAGATATTAAAAAAATGTAATACAATTTCGTTGAAAAGAGTATCATTGATTTTATGCAACAATTTTAGCGAGTATATTGGTCGATGTACATTTCACAATATCAGCATAACACAAAAAATATTAGAAAGCAATCCGAAATTTCAAAATGTGTCAATCTTAGATCTACTTAAACCTTACTTTTTTATTTTTTTTTT
>NW_027114060.1:0-5267 GCF_000696795.3 Halyomorpha halys
TAAATATATAAACTATTTTTCTGTCAATAAATTTGTTGGATGAGTCTTCTATTCCAAATGTATTTATTTCTTTAATACTTCTATTTATCCGTTTACTTGGTTCACTGTGAGTGATTATGGGTCCTGTGTCAATTTCTCTCAGAAACTCGTCCATCAGGCGCTGAAAGGTTATGGGGGCATTTTTAAGACCAAACGGCATCCTTGTAAACTCATAGTGACCCCTTTCAAAAGTGAATGCCGTCTTATGTTGATCATGATTGTAAAAGTATTTCATTGTTTAGTTAGAAGCATTGCGCTACCTTATTTAAAAAAAAAAAACCTCTCCGTATACATTTTACTTTTCTAGTCAAGTGGCAAGTTTGGCTGACAGTACGGGAATGGTTTATCAATTAAACTAAGTTTAACATTGGTTTATCAACCAAATTAAAGAAAAGTCTTGTTATATATTAATTTAAAATAATTAATCTAATGATTTTTTCAGGAATCTGTGCTGCAAAGGCAGGGGTCAAGCCTAGAAATCATCCTGGTTTTTCTTACCAAAATTTTGAAATAATTTTAGTGATGGGCTGCAAGGCTGAAATAGTTACCAGGAATCATCATTTGAGTCCACAAGAGATGTATCAAGTTTGGAATCAGTGGAACAACTGTACTACTAGAATCAAACCGCCAACTGTAAAACCCAAGTTCCAGGATAAATGTTCTTGACTTTCGGTTTAATTTCATCGGTATATAGTTAAACATTTCGTGTCGATAGATCTGACCTCATTAACAAAGAACACTGCTTGCTAATGGCTCAGCAAGGTTAGCATGTTCTCATACCGATCACACCTTTAGTGAATTCCAGAAACAGCCAGGGGTGTTCGATATCTACCAATTCTCAAGTGTATCTTTATCTGAGGTTAGGTTACAAACTCTATGATTTAGTTTGAAATTTAATAAAATTGACTATGATCTGATTCTTCTGTTTACCCCCTCACGAACCCAAATATAAATAAAACAATAGGTAATCTATATATTAATTTCTATTTGATAAATTGTGTTATCACAGCCACCGATTTCTTAATTCTATGTGAAAAATCAGTACAACTTTTGATGGCACAAGGAAACGACAGAAAGTCATGAATTATCTGGAAAATAAAGAATAAACATCATGTAACCTATCTAAATAATAAACATCATATCATCTACTTTCGTTCATTCCAACTGAAAAATTACAGATAAGAGTTGCTAAGTCTCTACTCTAATGTTTAGACTTGTGGTTTTTACACAAAACAACTCACAATAACACTTATTAACTTATAACTTTTATTAAAGACAGAACAAAATGATCGACTTACACTGTGTATCTTGAAAACGTGATCGACATTGTTTACACACGTGTTGTTTTTGGCGGGCTCTATATGTACCAACCAAACGATAAAAGATACATTTATAATATAATTAACAAATTAAATTTATTATTATCAATTAAATTTATTATGAAATTATTATTGTTTAGTTTTAATTTTAAAATACCATATTTCTAGAAAAACTAAAATATAAAATAACCTCTTGGGGGTGGTTCCGCTACATCACTTTCCCCCCAAGTAACTTTGCTACGTTAGAAATAGCGAGGGTAAATTCACTGCTCTTCCTGAATGCGTCTTCTTGCATGCGTCTTTCTGACTGCACAGGATCCCCCAGTTCATCAGTTGGTGATCCAATAAATTGCTGCGATGCAGAATCGCTGCCATCACAGAACAGGTGCGCTGGTTTTAACCGGTTAAGCGACACATTTACTTCTTTACCCTTGACTTTTAATGAGAAGTTCTTCTCTGTTCTTCGATTGACAACAAATGGGCCTTCATGTGGCTTTTCCAAACTTGCCCTTACGCGATCCACTGTAACAATGAGCGTTTGATAAGTCTTTATGGATAAAGGTGGTTGTCTTATTTTTTGTGCAACTGGTCTTGGGCGCAAACGGTCCATTTGCTGGTGCGGTATACTGATGAATGTTGGAACATCGAAACAAGGCTTGTGAGTCTCAAAGAAGTCACCTGGAAGCCTCGATGGCACTCCGTATACCATAGGTTGCTGAGGCATCTTAATTTAAACAAGTTCTTAGGCCTAAAAGAATAGTTGGGATTACTTGTGTCCACTGTGTTTTCTATGAGCTTTAATGGTCGATTTCAGTTTAGTTTTATTCCACAGATTGATGTCAATGGTTTAAATAATTCACATTTAAATTGTTTGCCTTTATCAGTGATTTTAGTAGCAGGTGTTCCAAACCGACAGATCCAGTGTTGATAGAAATCCTGTTCAACGTTTTCGAATGACGTCTCTTTCAAGGGAATAACTTCAGTCCATTCAGTAAATCGATCGATACACATTAAGCAATGGGTAGGAGTCAAGATCTATATGAGCAATAGCAAATTTTTCATCTGCAATCGGATATTTCTTTAGTAGTGTCTTCACATGTTTAGAAATTTGCTTTTTTGGCATGCGATACAGGCATTTGTCCATGAGTGCAACATATTTTTCGTATTGATTTAAATTTTCTTAAAACATATCAGTTTAACCGTAGCTCTGATTCCAGGGTGTGACATATTATGATAATGTTTGAATTTATTATAACGAAAATCTTTTGGATTAAATGGTCTAATTTCCATTGTTGAAACATCGCACCATAATTATAATTGGCTTCCGTTTCCAAGAGGGTAGGATTAGAAAATCAAACCAGTATTTGCAGAAATACAAAGTTGTTATAGTTCTTCATCATGTGTTTGTGCTTCTGCTATTTGGGTTGTAATCAATTACGGAGAATTCTTCTATCCGAGACATGTAATCTGCAATCATATTGTTTTTTCCTGAAACATGAACTAAGGTTGTTTAGAACTGAGAAATATCTTGCAATTGTCGAAGTTGGCGAGGGGATGCTTAGGTATTACAAATGACCTTCCCTCCAACAAATACTTAAAATACTTGATTGACATATAGATTCAAATCTCAATTATTTATTAATTATATTAGTCAATTAACGATCATATGTAGAGTATTTCCACTGTGTCCCAGAAAACTTTGGAGAAAAATCCAAATCCGAAAAAAATTTCATGAATTGTTTTCCCATCGTTGCAGCTGCCAAGTCAGATGCTTTCCAAATAGTGAGAGCTCACAATCAGGATTTGGCATGTTAAGACGGTTGCATTACTTAAGGCTTGTTTGCTCTGTTCAAAATCTTTAATAGTTTCTGGTGCCCATGCAATCTTAGTTTTATCATTTTTCCTTGCACTCTTAAGAAAATTAGTGAGATTTGCTAAATTACCCGCAGCATGATGTAGATGCCTGCAAGTTTAGCATTCCTAAATAAGACCTAAGGTATTTAATAGTTATTGGTAAATTATGATTGACAATGGCACTCACGCAGTCAGGATCAGTTTTTTTACCATTTGACGAAATAAGGAAACCAAGAAAAATTATATTTTCCACGCCAAATTCTGATTTACTAATTTTTATCCGGATACCATAATGGCTAAGTCGTTGAAAGACATTTGATAAGTGATGATTATGTTCTTCAGCATTTGCATAGGCAATGAGTATACCATCCAAATATGGGAAACAAAAATCCAGTCCTCTTAAGACTTTATTAATAAAACGTTGGAACGTACTAGGTGCATTGCGCAGTCCGAATGGCATTACATTAAATTCATATAATCCAAAAGGCGTAATAAGGACTGTTTTTTTTTTTCATCTTCTTCATTAATAAGTATTTGATAATAAGCTTGGCAAAGACCTAACTTTGAGAAAATTGTTTTATTTAGAAGAATTTGACTTACATCCTCTGTCCTCGGAATGGGTTATCTATCGGGTAATGTCCTGTCATTTAATCTTCTATAGTCTCCACATAATCTCCATTGACCATTTTTCTTATTCATACTCTTGTGTTAGAAAGCGTCTTCAGTTCCTTTTTCCAAATACAGCCTCATTACAGTTGCATGTCCTGAAGCATTCTTCAACAAACGGTCTATCGAACTTTTCAAATCAGTGTTGTTGTACCAGAAATTAGTGCTATTAACAGTAACTTCCGTTTTATACATCAATATAGATAATTATTATAATAGAAATAATTTCTTTATAGTGATTTTCTTTAAATAATCTAAATGAAATCCCTACAACTATTTCATTATGTTAAAGTTGCTAAAAATGCTGTAATTATATTTCTAGAATCATGGAGAAAAAATAGTGTCCTGATTTGTATTTTTGAAGCTGAGAGCATAACACCTGGAAACCCCGGCATTAAATAATTTGACTTAAAGCAAGGATAAACTTATTTAATATTCGTAGCATTGTATTTATTAAATAATGCTGACTTCCCACATTAAAAAGCTACATTATCCAGTTATGAAGGTAAGAGTCACTATCAATTTTATATAAGAATTTAGGATATTAAATTCGTTTTTAATTTAGAAAAACATCTTTAGAGTGCATAGGTCAGAATCCTTACCATCTCTATTGGGTAGGTGTTTTTTTTCTATGTAAGTATTGCAATTTTTAAGAATACTTTTTTTTCTTACCTCCTTTAATTTATTTAAAATTTACAGAGAATATATATATATAAGTTACGGACTGTCAGCTGACAGGTCCATATAAGCTGATTGAGAATAGCTGACCGATTGTATATATATATATATATATATATATATAGACGGACAGGCTCCGCAAATAGATCAGTCTTTGAGAGCACTTCAAGCGTTTCATTTCGCATTCCTCTCTCTTCTATTATTTTTTGTTTCACTTGAGTAAAAGATAACTGGTGCTGAAACCCGGGAACTTTATTTACCGGAGTAATTTTCAGTCTAAAAGAATTTTTTTTTTCATTCTTCTCTTTGAATTATGATCAGTAACGGAATAGTGAGAAGAGCAATTCTGAACCTGGAGAATATGAACCAAACTCAAAACAACAAACCTCAAGCTGCAGTCAACCAAACTTTAGCAGCAGCTAACCCACCTCCGGAGCAGATTCAGCCACTACCAGAACTCTCTTTAGCACAATTTCATGCTACGACGCTTGAATGGATCAAGGTCCGTACGACAACCGCCCAAGACCTGAGGAAGGCAGTGTCGGACCTAGAAAAATTCACCGGAGAGACCGGAGATTTAAATAATTTTTTAAATGGGGGCGATCGCCTAATGGGGCGAATAGAAGCGAAGAAATCGGAGGATCTACTGGATAATGAGGATGCAAAAGCACTGAAAGCAGCGGTAGTCTGCCGAGTAAAAAGAAGTATCCT
>NW_027114061.1:0-1364 GCF_000696795.3 Halyomorpha halys
TAAAGGCCTATTTCTGAGATAAGGAATCATATTTTCGTGGAGTTGAAGAAACATAAGCTACACCATATTATTCGAGAATCAAAGTATGCATGTCGGTTTTGCATTTACTATAACCTTCTCTAATCCGTTGAGCAATATGAAGAATTAGTAGAACAAAGGTACATGAGTATGATTCCATGAAACAGAGAAACTGAGAAAAGAAATTTACAAGAACTTACATCGTATTGAAGCGTCGAATTGTAATGAAATTGTTCATGATTTACCATTGGTAAATTCCAAACAATTTTTTTATCCTTTCTTTAATTTTATAATCATCTTTTTGTAAATAACAATGGCAAAACGACCAAACCCCAGTGAGTCTCGTGATGTAAGCAGTAGTTTCAGATAGACAATTATACAAGCAGATTTAACAAAATAAATATTCAAGCAGAAGATGATAGTAATGATAGTGATGATGATATAATTTACCATATTGTAGAAAAGTATAAGAAATAATTTTATTTTGTAAATATTTGTTTTTCAATGTCTACAAATACATATAATCCAATCTTGATTACAAAGTCCTACTAGGTTCTAAAGTTGTACTATATAATATCACGATTCCAGGGTTACGTTTTCGCGAGAAAGTGACCACGAATTGCTGAAAGGTAACGCCGAAAAGGGGCCGAGTGCTAAGGGTTAAACATGAAATATGAAAGAGATTCATAATTAACTGATGCAGGAAAATATCGAAATAGAAATAGCAGATTAGACAGCCGAGTGGGCTAGATCTTTTCCGATCGCAAACATATGTATATGGCTTTGTTAAACTTTTACTGGGAGGAACAAAATGCTATATAAATATATATTTGTTATTTAGACCTTGAATTACAAATTATTATAGCAACAGAAAAATAATAACTATTTGAAATATTAACCTTCCAGGATGGTTATAAGTGAAAGTTATTTGAGTTAAGTGAAAGTTAGCGAGCCGGGAAGAAAAAAAGGCATTTATCTCACCCCAATTTTTGATTACTTTTATGAAAACTATGTATAATTACTATTCAGAATTGATGAGTCTGCCAGGTATATGTAGGGGAAATAAAAAATGGCGACCGGCTGTTTCAAAACATTAAAAAAACATTAATTTTTCATTCGGAGCTCTTTATCATAAAAACTACCAACAACACTAGAAAATCTAAAAGAACATTATTTAAAGAAGAGTAAATTTGCTGAAACATTAGCGCTAAAAGAGCTATTTACGTCCAATAATTATGGAGATATAGATTTTTAAAAAGCAAAATTTCTTAAAAATCTACTGAAAGATTAGTAGTTAGTTAATTTATTTAGATTTTTGATTAAGAATTCATGTTTAAAAATAAATT
>NW_027114061.1:4365-5362 GCF_000696795.3 Halyomorpha halys
ATATTCAAATAATAATAAAAATCTCGGTACACCAAGGAAATCCGCTAATTTAAAGTTTAGTGATAGTTTTGATACTCATATCGTCATCATATACTTAATAATAACAGTTCAATCCAGAGACACGTGGTTTCGGTTCTTGTGTAGAGTGAAATGAAGGATGATTTTATAACTGAAAGAGTGGATCTGAGTGAAGATTAATTACAACTCAAAGTAGAGTGGTTAGTAAAACATTTTTTTAAAATTAAACAAAAAAACAAATAGATAATTTACTAGTACTTAAAAAATTAAGAGGATTATAATAAACATCATAAAAATATTTATATTGTAGGAAGATAGTCCAGGTGTCGGTCAAGGTATCCAAATAGTAAAAGAAAACTATTTATTGTTAACCAACGTTTAGCCCCACTTTGCAGGATTTTGTCAGGGCTGACTGGTTGAAACCTTGGTTTATGAAATAACTATTTGGGTACCTTTATTGACCGCCAACCGAACCTTCCTACTTCTATCTACTTCATACGGTTAACTATCTTCTTTTAATTTAATTATTTAATTTTATAGTGAAATATCTAGTCAATGTAAAAGTCACATGGGTCGAACCCGACAAAAATCCACGGATTAGCATAATAAAGTCAATTTATCAGAGTTAAATTCATTCCATCGAATTTCGCTAGAACTGGCTTAAAAATAATTTTAAATGGACCCAAACCTCTTTGATTCTTGGGTTTATTTTAATATGATTTTTCAATCATAGAACAAGAAACTGAAAATATAATTATCTTTTTTAGTACATATGTTTAGGTACTAACAGAGTAATCTTATACGATTGTAATATTTAGGTATCATTTTTTTTTTTTAAAGAACACAAATAACATAACAAAAATTAAATCTTCATAAATTATGCAGTGTAAATACCACCAAACTTCATGCAATACCTTTGTCACTCCACTTTTCCATGACATTAACACATACCAAAAAGTAATTATAACTGATTTTATTG
>NW_027114062.1:0-2254 GCF_000696795.3 Halyomorpha halys
AGTAAGTAAACTTTTGATTTAGTCAGAACCACTGGCTCAACTCCCTGGTGAAGACTTGAAATCCAGGTCGAAACTTCGGCAAGAATAAATAGTTTTTGTTTATGTGTGTTTATTTGCTGATACCCCCCCCCCCCGACCATCTTCTCCACATATTGATCGATGGTCAATTATTAACACATCATAAACTATTAACGTTTGTAGACATTTTTTTATACATCTAGACAAGATATTTTTTTAACAATTTTAGTATTCTTCGTCTTTGGAATACGAATTATTAAATCACTCTCTACAGTTAATTAAAAAAAAAAAAACAGAACTTTTTCTTAAATTGACCTGTTTGTTTTTCAAAATGAATGTGAATACATCTTTTAAATTTTTTTTGACAAATTATAACGGCAGCAGCTAAGCTAAATTTATATAAGATATTATATAATAATTGCTTAATTGCATTGTAAATTCTTTTTTACGAAAAAGTAATGATATTACGTTTTGATAAAATTAAATTCATTGGTCCTGGATTTACTGCATGGAATAATGAAATATTTCCAATTTAAAGTAAACATTTGAAAACAAGCTACACGCAAAATTATTCCCACACTTTCCTGAATCAAGGAGAATTTCAAATATCATTGAAAACGTCAAACAATAACTTTTCATCCAATTATATAAATGATGTTTTGTATATAATAAGTCAAGAAAATTTTATCATAATATAATGACATGAACATAAATATTAATGAATTCTTTCTTAGGTATGTAGTAAGTATGACTTATTAGGAAACCTTGCGAAAACAAAAATTAACTGCATGTGTATATAAAAAGTATTTTTCTAATTATAATACCATCTACCCAAGGATGGTTTGCCATAAAAAATTAAACAAACAAGTTTTATTTATTTATTTTTTAATATTTTATTTTGCAACTAGATTGCTTATAGTTATTGAAGAAGCATCAAAACTTTAACTTTTAACATCATAAGGATCAAATCATTAAATGACAATCTCAGTTAAAAAATATGGTACCTGAAAAAATAGAAACATTCACAATGCTAAAATGATTTGTATTATAATGCTTTACCTCAAGCCAGGAATTCTTTGCCATGATTTAATACCAACATTATTCTTTTAAAAATATTAATTCCTTAAGTCTTTCAAGAATCCCTGAACTCAGCCCTGAAGAATCCATTGAAGCCAAAAACTTATATTCACATATGAATGTCAGATATCATGTTTTACGAACGAGTTCCTTAAATATATAAGATCTTCAGCTTTGTAAATATGATGGGCTAATAAGAAAGACAGAAAACGGATGAAAGAGATGAAGAAAAGAGAAAGAAAGAACAAGAACATTTTGTGCTTTCATCTATTCTTTTCATTCATGAATTTTTAATTAAAATTAATTTAGGAGGAACATCTCTAAATTTTTTTTTTAAATTAAGAAGTATGACTGTTTACATTTTCTTTTAGCAATTTAGAACAAGATTACTCAGTACTTCGTCTTCATATTTTCTTTCTTTTTTTTTTACAAGAAGGCGAATTTAATTCAAAAGTACAAAATATGGTGCTAAACTCTTGTTGGTTCAGCACACTTCCAATTCAAATACTTCTTTCAACGCTTTTAATATTAATAACACCTTATTTATTTTAAAATTAAATAAGGATATTTATAGGTCTAAATGGACGGCTAAGATCGAACAAACGCCTGCGCCATTTGAATGTCGATCTCAACTGTCCATATTTCCATGGCAACCGTGAAACAGTTCACATCCTAGGTCGTTCACCCTCAATACTTGGTCGATATGAACTTTAACTAGAGATCGATTCTCACTGGTGTTATGCAGTTAACACAAGATATGATTGCATCATTATATATGCTCCCATTGTAAATAATATAAATTCATATCGAACCGAGTTGATCGGGGGGGGGGGGGCAAATATGTCAATCACAAATCGAACAATGCAGAAAATGCGAATACAAGATATATAAATACTTTATATACACATAAATAGTTTATACAAATAAATCATTGACCGTAACTGAATACGAAGGACATGGTCGGAGGATACGGTCAAAAAGGAACAAAAAATAATTAACAACTATTTATTTGCCTACGTTTCACTCCACTTTTCTGGACTTCATCAGCATTCAAAATTTTACAATAATTATATATTTTATTTTTGATAAGTATTTATCATAGCTCCTTGATTAATTTTTTTTTGCCCTGATACATTTTTTTTTATTCACCTATAACTTC
>NW_027114062.1:2304-20692 GCF_000696795.3 Halyomorpha halys
CAAAATTTATTAATTTACTTTTTAATTTATAGTTTAAAATTGACGAATTTGAGGTAGAGCAAACAAGTAAACACAAACAACAAAGAAGTTAACATAAGTAACATATGAAATAGTCTCTCTACAAGCTTGTTATGGAGAAAGTTCTGTTTTATTGTTTTTAAATTGTATTACTCCGCCTATAGCCCTTCATTTTTTTCCATACGACTTACAAGGGAAGGCAACACATGTATGATCACCAATATCAATGAAATGTTTTTGGTGATACTAGATCGAACAATATTATACAAGTGTCCAAAGGGTTCATTGGCCCTAGGAATAGAGAAAAAATACTTTAAATAATTTTAGATATTTTTTATATTATTGTATGCCACCTTTCCTCAGCATGTATTTAATGTTTGTTATATGATTGGTAAATCGATTTGTTGTTTTTTGTACAAAATAAGGATAAAAGATTGTTTATTGCATTAAATAAGTTTGCGTGCACAAAGCTTTACAAAGTAGCTTCCAGCAAAGTAGATTAAACCAATTTCTTTATAAAAAATAAAGAAAAAAAAAAACAAAAAAAACTAAGTCATATTCTTGATTTCCTAAGAAGTTGTTTACTCTTTATATATTTAGATGTTAGAGTGAAAAGTGACTTCCTATAGAATATTATCAATACTACATATTTACTTGTACATCGTTTCGGGGTGTTTCCTCATCTTCTAGTAATATTATTACTACAATTTTAACACTCAATTTAAAAGTTATTAACAATCTATGAATACAATTAAAACATATGCTCATAGTATATTTTTATAGTCAAATATATCTTTTTATAGTCAAATATATCCATTTCCTTTTCAAAATTTTGTCTTCATAGTTACATTATTAAAATATATTACACACCACCCTTTAAACAATATCATTCACTGTTCATTCATTCATTGTACCTTTCACAAGTTAAATTTAAGTTATTCAAGGTATTATTTCTGAGGACATATACATATTCATGAGTGCTGTTTGACTAGATACCTATTCATATGCCTATATTTAATAAATTTAGTATTATTGAATATTATAGTTCTGAACCTGTCTCTAATTATGTGTCCAACCTATTTATTAAGTCTGCGTAATGTGTATCTTATTTTTTGTGTTAGTTTTGTAGTTTACAGTACATTAATCAGAAATGTTAATAACAGATTCGTTAGTATTACAAAATTCACAAATAGTTAAAAATAAAATGGGTAGTAGATAAATAATTTTAATATTGCGTCACAATCATAACTACATTCTTCAAATCAACTAATTATCCGAATCCTGGAATCAATATAAATATTCTATAATCACAAGTAATGATAACTATCACCAATAAATTACATTATGGCATCGAAATATGGGTCTATAAAGATCCTCGTGTGACCTTGAGTGCGTTTAAATTTAGCAATAGGAGTTTATTCACAAGACCGGGTGCATGAACCGTAGCGTAGAATGGACCTCAAACAGAACAACCTTCATCCGAACAGAAATCTTATAGGAATAATAACCAAGATTATAATGTAACAAAAGATAAAATAATCAAGTACATGTCAACGGACATTAAGCCATTTGATGTGAAATGATCATAAGTAATTTGAAGTCCCCCACCTCTCGTCTCGTACACGGTCATTATTATTTAGTCAAAATAGAATATCGTAAATATATTGTCCATCTGAGGGGTATAATGTAAGAATAATATAGGCATGTGTGATATATAGTGCTTCGTAAATGTTGGATAATATTTAAAGTAGTAAGAACAAGAGCAACATAAAAGTACATTTGGACTACGGTCCAAGTCTAAATAGAAAAACAGAATTTTTTTTTAAAGCGTTTTTTGCAAGTTTTTTTCCGAATTGAAAGCATGAATTAACCCTTTATAAGAGATGGAATGGAAGTAGCGCTTTGCAGACCAAGCGTCCTGAGACAGCTGGCTCGGCCCGAATACTATTTACGTTTGTTTTTTAAACTTCTTGATAGTTATACAGCGGAGAATTAAATATTCTTTTATTATGTTTAATATTCTCAGATTAGGAGTAATAGGACAAAAACAAAAAAAAACTAATTCCTTACTTTATTAAACCAATTCTATACTTAGTAATAGGTTCAGGACAGTCAGTGTTAATGCGTTTCTGTGATTAAATGTAGTAAAAAATAATTTGAATTAATCATTTTCTGATTAATGGGCTGAGTTTTATGTAACGGAATTATTTACTATCCGATCTTTCGGAACAAAGAAAATAATTAAGTATAGTTGTGTGAACTTAAGTCGCAAGGATGCGCTTATTTATCCCTGATCATAAAATAATAACTTTGTGTTAAATTCATCCTCGCCCGTTTGAGAACCGATACTTCTATATAATCGTGGTAATACTTTCCTTGACTGATTTTCTAAATGAACTTTTCAGTTGCCAGACCGACTTATTCCAACTTTGACCTTATTGCAGATAAGTACTACTAATAATATTTCTCGCTGCAAAAGTGTGGCAGAATGAAATAAAATACAATTTACAAAATATACTATCTGCTTTTATTCGACCATTTATTAAATGGTGAATTGATATCGAAATCAACATTGAGAATACTAAGAATGTATAAGTATCGCAAGTATAGGACGGAAAGTACTGAAATCGCCGTTGTATCAAATGGAAAGAATTGGTACTAGCAAGTATCGGATAAAGAGTGTCTATACCAGACAGTATCGAAATGTCCCTACTCTTGTTGTCAGAGGTCATCAGAAAAAAATAATTATTCACTTTTTGCTAGCTCAGATAAGGAAAATTGACCACTGCGGGCCTAAGAAACTTTTCATTTATTGAAAAGTTAAGAAATTGAATGTATTGTAAATCCAAAAACTATAGGTACATTATTTAATATATAAACAGGTAATATATGTAATTATGTAGAAGTGATAAATATAATAATAGATAAATTAATACGTTATAACAATCACTTTCTTGCAATAAATAAAGTGATTCACGCCACTTTCATTCTCACAGACTCATTAACTGTTCTTTATAGATCAAATTCAATATTATAGGAAAATATGTTTGAATTATGGTGTCGGTCAAACTAGTATTTAGTTTTACAGAGAAACAAAGTCGCATTTTGCACCTAATTCTAGCTATCTATAAAATAGCGGTTTGTCTTATTCTTGATGCAAACCATTCATATTGATTGAATATAATATTTGAGTGGATGAAAAACCAAAGTATAAAAGTTAAAATTTCACGTGCCTGGACCAAATTCACGCTTAGTATTTACAAAATTGTGAGATCTTCAATAATCATTCCTTAATTATTAATAATGTTAATATAGAAGAGTAAATTGGGTATCTACTTGTACGATGGCAAAACAATTTCGTGTTAAAAAAAAGTGTCAATTTTACTCATTGGCTTCTAGCTTAATTAGTTGTAAAGAAAGCTTAATTATTTATTGTAAGCATTAAGTTCGAAAGTCGTGATGCAATTTCTTTCAATATTGCAACAGGTATATGAATTACCTATAAGTTACCATCGTTATTCTTTCCCAACGCGATGGTCGTGATCTATTTCGTAAATACTTATCACAGCGCGGGAATCGAAACGGTACAATTTTAAGCAGGGACTCTGATCCTCAAACACGCAAAACCGTCACGAGATCAACTCGTTCAATTAGGCAAATAAGTGACGAAAACATCTGTGATTTGTATGACAGTAAAATTTATTTATTTTTTACATTTTTTTTTTTTTTTTTTATAAGCATAAGAAGACATATAGGATGCATTACAAAAATGTTTATAGAATTATATTTTGTTAATTTTCTTAATGTTAACAATGATATATACTTAAATAATATTATATACTTGTATAACATATAAGATTCAATTTCTAGCAATGAATGAAAAGTGAGTTCATCCTCAACGGAATATAAGCTATTCAGATGTGGCTCTGAAATATTTAGTGGAGGCAAAAAAATATTTTAAGTAACCAAGCAAGGGTGATAATCCCAAAAAAATGTACCATATTAAATAATCAAGTTTTTTAAAAATTTACCTTGACAAATTTTCTCGAAAGAAAAATAAACATTAAAATACAGTGCCACTTCCTGTAACATAATATAAATAGATTTTTACAATATTAATTTACTTCTAATAGTTTAAGTTTCTCCATGTTTAAAAAATTAAGACTATCTTAAAGAACACAAAGTTATGAAAACATCTATCCTGAAAACTAAAGAAATGGAAAGTATCATCTGAACAACCTTTACAAGTAATTAAAGGGAAAAAAACAACAAAAAACGCTTTACAAATAACATTTATGAGGATGAAATATAAATGTCTATCTATTCCAAAAAGAAAATATGCTAATGAGGAAACATCAAGGCAAAACAGATCTTTTTTTTTTATGTCAGCAATAGGTATTAAACATTTAAAGTAATTATTTCATAATGCAACTCTTTCAGATAAAATATCATCGATATTTTTGTTACATATAAATATAAAAAAATTATAAATTATAACTTACAGCACTCCTCTTCTTCTGGGTCCTCGCAGAAGGACAGAGGACCTTTGGGTGCTGAAGAAGTCTTTTTTACTTTGGTCCTATTAGATGTTACGTCTGATTTTCCACTCTTCTGCTGTTTGGAGTTACTACCAGAATCCTCTTCAGCACCCCGCTTTTTCACGGGCTTCTTGAAAACCACTCTTTTATCCAGGTCCGCTGGAGCTTCTTCAGTAACTGTGAACCAAAGAGATATTGAAAACAAATACATTTTAACGCTAAAAATGGTAGTAAACAAAGGTTAATCTGGTTGAACCAAGCTCAATTTAAGTTTAATACAATTAGAGAGAAAAAAACAAAAAGTTCATTAGTATATCACAAATTTAAAGTAAAATTTGCGGAAAAAAAAGCTGGAACTTTCATTGAGAGAAGATTGTGATAATTACATCCTCTTTAGCAGCGATATGAAATTTCCAAACGATAACGAAGAGGAACGAGAAACTGAAATCGGACCCGAAGAAATCTAAATAAATGAGGTTAATTAATCATACGAAAGCACACACACACAATACTAACAAGAGCTTAATGAAGTTACGTACTTCATTTTTCAAAATCAAAAAAGAGTGGTCGATATAATTTATTTATTTTTTGGGGTCAACATTCACCTTCTTAAACATTGCTAATCACATACAAAACACACTCTGTAAATGCTTAAACCAAGCAATATAGAAGGCAGAGTCAGATAGTTTTTGAATATTGTATTAGTTATATTGCGGATAATATAAAACTGTTGAGTTTTATAAAACTAAATGTTACTAAAAGGAAACAAAAACTTTGAATTCAGTTACAGGCTCTCCAAACAATAATGCAGTCAAGTACATTCTACTAAACAGATCATAAAAATCAAACATTGTTTACCAAATAGACAATAAAAACTATTCTCGTAAATCAAGATGTGATGATTAAGTTTACATCATTTGTAATTATTACATTTACATGTAATATATTTTTACTTGATCACTGTACATTAATATTATTAGGCATATTAATAGTAATTAGAATTATGTGAATCACTACAACCTATGAAAGTTCAGGTTCAGGAATTACTGTTTTTTTTTTTATCGTTGCAATCATAATAACTGAGAAATTATTTTCAAGGATATTATTAATTATAATATTAATTAAGTTTTTCTTCTGATAACAGATGCAGACACATATATGATTATAATTTTTTTTCCTGGTCTGATTCAGAAAAAACTACCACTTTCGTTGACTAATAAAGCAGGATTATTTTTTAACATTTTTGAAATAACTAAAGAAACAAAAAATAAAAAAAGGAACAGAAATTTACAATAAAAGAAATCTATACTATTTTCATGAAAAATCAAGCTCAAACACTAAAATAAAGAAAGAATATTAAAGAAAATGAAAATACATTTAGCTTGCGAGTGTTAACGTTATTTATGAATAGCAGGAAAGGGTCGATGATGTTCCTGGAAAATTTTGTTTTCCTCATACGTAAAACTGGAAATTACAAAGAACGCATTTGAAAATGTTAATAAAATCCTTGATGGGAGTGGGTAACTCAGTGGTAAGGCACATTTAACTCCAAGGACTTGGTTTACCCTTCTTTTTAACTTTGTAATGACTCAATTTAATTTTTTCTTAGGTACTATTTTTACTAAGTTTTTTTCCTTCCTTATTAATTATTATTTTTGTTCAAATGTAGACTTTCATGTAAATCAGAATCTCAGAAATTTTATTATTCGATATTTTCGTTTGTTTATTATTGTTAAAAGAATTCTAATTTCTTTTATAAGTATTTTATAAATGGATAGCATAAAATGATAGTATAAATCATGGGTCTTTAATTAATCTTAACATGAACATTAATCATATAAAATCTATAAATTAAGGAACTTGTTTACCCCTTCGAGAACTCTCGCACCAGATGTTTCCTTCTTCTCTTAATTCATTCGAAATATAAGCGATATCATACTCAATCATTCGTTTTTTCAGTTAAGAGGCAGCTTAAGTCTTATAATAAAAATAAATCCGTACTGCTAAAAGCCATGAAGGGTCAGGGATACAGAACTTTGTAAGGGAGTAATATAACTAGACTAACGGCAGTCCAAGGTGTTGATTTGGTTTATGAGGCTGAGTGGGTCCTGGTTAGCTCTGGAACCCAAAGTATTGACTCACGGCTACAGAACAAATAATTATTTGTCAAGCTGGATTCGAACCCGAGTCCCTGGAGTTAATATATTACCTGTTTTTTAATATATTAATAGCCATACCATTAAGCCTCTCCGCTCCCGTAAAGTTATATTAAACCTGGATTATACACGATGAGACCACATAGCTGGGTCATACATGAACGGATGTTTTAGGCGGCTACAAATTGTTTTTGGGTACTCGAAGGTCTGAATAATTTGAAACATAATTGGATACCAGTTGAGCCGTTAACCAAAAAAGTCACATATTAAGAAACCGAAAGACTAGACATATCTAGTAAAGATTAAATGTTTTCAATATTTTGAGCAGAAATCACTTAGTAAACATTATCGGAAACCATAAAACCTATGAACTGTTTAGAAATTTGTTCAGAAAATTGGTATGGAAGCAAAGACGGACGTACTAAACGCATTTGATACAATCATTTTCAGAATTTTCAGGAGGAACTCGTTCAACTTGTTTCAAAACGTTCATGAATAATTTGAGGCATCAATATTACAATCGGCTAAAACCTTTCTCTCAATTAACACATAAACATTTTATTTACCCTATCTGTGGCTAGTAGGTTAAAATTATCAAGGGAATCTGTAGAAATCAATTTTCATAATATATATATATATGACGAGACCGCAGTAAGTTACTTGGTTGAAGTTAATATGATTCATTCAATAACGGAAAAAAGAACCTATCTATGAAACGGTAACTAATTTAACATAATCTTAATCCATTATTGCCAAAGGAGTATTCAATTATACCTTGAAGAGTATTGGGTTAATGGAAAAAATCAGGGTATGTCTTGTACCCTTTTACTTTGAGTAGTATTCATATTTTGTAGAACACCATATTATTTAATTTATAATCACAGTTGTAACCATCTATATCACTCTCCTGATAAACAAAAAACAACAGATTCTGATTTTAATAATTTTATTCTTAACTAATTCAAGGAGGTATCGATCGTAGACCCAACGAACCCAACCACACCTTGCAAGCTAGTCCTCATGGTTGCCACTTAAATAGAAAAGAAAAACGTTAAGTAAGTTTTAGGAAAAATAAATTAAATTGTAGGAAGATAGTCCGGGTGGCGGTTAATAAAGGTTTCAAAATAGTAGAAAAAACTATTTGCCTATTGTTAACTAACGTTTCGCCTCACTTTGCAGGGTTTCATCAGGGCTAAATGAAAAAAATGATACAAACATTGTAAGAACTGAGAGAACGTTAAAATAAAAAACATTTCAGAACAATTGTTTTCTTTATACAATATATAAAATAAATAATAATAATAATAATAATTTAAGGAAGTAAATATGGCAAAGATGAGGTATAGTAAAAATTAAAAAGGAAATATTAAGATTATAATAAAAATAACAAATTAATATAAGAGGAGAAACCTGTCTGATTGAAATAAATATAACAACTAATAACTTAGGAACGGATGGCCAGCTAAAAACAATTCCCCACTTCTTCGCTAACCCTAAGGAAGAGTAAGATTTTTATAATAGGAGTATTCATGATCTTTAGTTTAACATGTTAAAGCGTGTTAAATGGAAAAACCTATTTTAAATACAGAAATATTTCCTTCTTTTACCATGTTAAAACGATATAACATATAACATGGTTGAGAGTCTGTTACTAGATCTGTTAAATGGAGAATGACGTCACGCAACAGACCAGCTGAGCTCATCACCGTTTTGTTTCTAGTCGTGTTAAGTTACTTGCTCGTAGTTTGTGTTAGTATTGTTATGGATGTTTTTATAACTAATAAAGCAATGAATGACAATAATAATAATGTAATGACAGTTGTAAATTATCTCATCTTGATTCTCTTCCTCACAAGTTGTAAGTTCAACAAGACACTCAGTAGCTAAATGTTTACACAACTTCTACTTTAACATAACTTTAAATAGGGCTGCTCACAATACTTATAACATTTAACATAGTAAAATATTTTACATTTAGCACAGCATCATGAATACCCCTAACATATAAACTTGCCAGTTGTCATCTTTGTATCAATCTATCCCCTATGTTAATTTGTTATTTTTATCAATTTTTGTTAATATTTCCCTTTTACATATAACCATATTTACATATACCGATACCATGTCTACTTCACCTATCTGTTTTACTTTTTACACCTAACTCTTTACCATATTTATAACTAGTTTTTAGAAGTATAACTATATTTATAATTCTATCACGCCTGGGCCCTGTTTCATAATAAAGTACAAACTAATACTATTATTCTTGTAGATTTATCTTAATTCAATTACACCGACTTTTACAATAGCAGCTTGTACTTTAGTATTTTTTAATTTCTGTAGTATTAATTAATAGTCATCCCTATTATGAAAAAAATAAGTATTAGTATTATTACCACACTAGTTTCTAAACTTGTATTATGAACTAATACTATTAGCTTTCATTATGAAACAGGGCTCGGGTTGTATTTATTTAGTAACTAGTTTCTAGGCCATCTATATGTATAGTTCTTTAAATTATTATTATTTCTTTTATATATTTTATAAACACAACAATTGCTCTGAAATGTTTGTTTTTTTTAATTAGATGTTCTGTCAATTCTTACAATGTTCACATCCTGTTTTTTATTTAGCCCTGAAGAAGCCCTGAAAATTGGGCGAAACGTTAGTTAACAATAAATAGTTTTCTTCAACTATTTTGATACCTTTATTTACCACCAACTATCTATCTATCTACAATCTATTTCATAAGGTCAACTACCTTCTTCCAATAAAAAAAAATTAATAATTTTCCGGCCAAAATATAACTATTTTTTTCGTACCCAAGATTGATTTTCATTAGTAATGAATTAAGAGCATCTCTTTATAATTGCCCGTTTTATAATGTTACTTGAACATTAAAACTGAAAGAAGTAACTATTAGATAGTTATTCCTGTGCTAGACATGTTGATGGAGTACAACTTAAAGCAGCTTTGCCAAATAACGTGATTAGAAATAATTATACCGTCACAGTAGATCTCTATTTCTATTTTTAAACCAAAGATTTAGCCTAATAAGGCCTAGATTGGTGTTGAAGAAAAACATCTACTCAATTATATAATACGCGCGTTCTGGACAGATGTAAACTTGGGCATATGATCTTCCGATTTTCTGTGCCATAAGTCTTGGAACAATTCTCTGCCGGAACAATCATGACGAATTTTATTAAACACCGGAAGACCCGGTGCTCCGCTATTGCTATATTTGTGGATGTATACACATTAATTGAACACTATTAAAAATTTGATATTAATTAATATATACATGAAGTAATAAGACAGTAACTGTAGTAATATAGTAACAGCTAACTTCGAAGTATAATCGTTAATATTGGTCCGATTTTTTCTTATTTTCTTTTTACACTTAATTAAAGAAAGAAAATTTCATAATCTATGTTCATATATTAGATAAGTTATAGATAAGAATATTTAAGAAAACAGCAATAGCTATGGTAACATTCAGACAACGCATTGCAAATAGAAACGGAAGCGATTCGTTGTACAATCGTAATACTGGTCCGATTCAGTTGATTATTTGTTAATTTTTTAGACAATTCGTTTTTCTATGATATTGTCATACATATACTACACAACATAAGAATAGTTTTTATATGATAACCCTCATTGTGCTCCGATATTAGTACTTGTATTGAAACAATTCAGAATGACTGACCGATCAAAATCTGGTAAAAGATGAGTGAAACAAAGTTGATATTCGTTTTTAGCACCTCAGGAAACCCTTAAATACATTTTAATAAAAAATTGATTTAAAAATTAAAAAAATATTTGTTGGCCAAAATGTTCGCCTAAAATTGGCCTTAGATGTCTTTTGAAAAATCAATATACTTATGATTAACTTTTAAAAAAATATATATAGTTAACTTCAACATGACTCAACCAATCTACACTAAACTTGGTAGTGGTTTGGGGTTCTATAAACTGCAACAAGGGCACAAACCTTTGCATTTTATTTCTCCAGTTCTAATTTGTTTAATTAGAACTGGAGAAATAAAATAATACGTTTGAAAAGCATTTTTTTTAAACTAATATTTCGCCCGTATAAGGGCATATCATTTAAATCTAAATTTTGTTAATGTAGCCTGAAAGAGCAGACTTCTAATGGCTCTGTTAAGGTAGGAATTGAACAAAATTCAGAGGAGTTCCGAACGGTTATATGAACAATGGTCACCAGAATAAAAAAAAAAATCTCCCAAGGTTAATAAAACAAGATGAAAAACATCTGATTTTTAATTGCTTTGAAAAATGGTGTTTGAAGGTTTCAGACAAAGCTAAAAACTAATATGATTTGCTTTTTCCTAAAAATAATTCGTTGACCTACTTAACTGAAATCCTATAATCCTTATGTTTTTAAAATTTTTAGTGAATAAAACATAATTTACTAGAATCAGTAATATTTTTTTTCTTAATCTTAAGAAAGAGACAAACCGATTGGCACATAATAACCATAAAGAAAATATATACTTTTTAAAGTATACTTCAAAAATGTTTAGTTTTGTTAATAATTTTTTTTACCGAAAAAATCGGGCCAGCATTTATTCTCATGACGGTACGAAAGTGCATTAAGTAGGAACGAACAAATATTCATTTTTTATTGGAAGATTATTGATTGACCGTGTGTAAAGATGAAAGGAATATGGTCCGGGTGCGGTCAAAAAAACTCAAATAGTAGAATTATACTATTTTATTGAGCCAACGTTTCGCCCCACGTTGCAGGCCTTCGTCAGGGCTAAAAAAGATATGTATCTCTGCAACGTGGGGCGAAACGTTGGCTCAATAAAATAGTATAATTCTACTATTTGAGTTTTTTTGACCGCACCCGGACCATATTCCTTTCTTCATTTTTTATGATTGATTTGGTATGTAGTCAATTGTAGACAAAATATGATTCAATAGAAGAAAAAATAGGTTTACAATAGTATTTGTAGCCATATCACACGAAAATGAAACAAGTTCAAAAACAGATCGATCTAAAAGAGAACTGTGTAGAAATAAACCAAATAGTATATACTACAAAAAAACGGAATGATTAAAAAAAAAAAATTTAACACTTATTTTTCTTCTTTAATTTCATTTTGAACATCGTCCAGAAAAATAAAGGTTTTTACTGGAAGATGTGAGTCATTGACCAGAAACAAATTGTAGTTAGATCGCGCCAAGCCAGAACTATTACTTTTTTATTTTCTTGTATTATTAATAATATAATTTAAAATTTTATAATTCCGAAATACAGCAAAGATTCTTCGTTTTTTTTTAAATCATCCTTGCACAATTAGTCAGATAATTGCTACTTGGTCACAGTCATTACTCTGACCACTGAAGGAAACGATAGATATTTAGATTTTTTAAAAGTTGTCGATTATTTCTACACGATATAAGCTTAACTTGTGAGGATCAGAAAAAAGGTGAGCTCAAGTTTACATAACGTTACAATCATTAGTGGTACTTATAATCAAGTACTACGCTTTCTGTATCCAGTTCGATGACAGATTTGAATCGTGTTGGAGCAAACTTATTAGTTTTTTTAATGTTTTATGCACATATGTGTACTTCCAAATGGTTAATTTTGAAAGCATCTTACTATTTATTTATCGTTCTTTTTAATACTAAGCCTTAACAATTCTTGCACGCTCTCACTTAAACTAACTTGAAGAAAATTTAAATAAACTCAAAAACAAATTAATAAAAAATGATCACTCATGAGAGACTGGAACGGCACTCTGGCATGACCAGCTCCGCAGAACCCACGATGACCACAGACAGTTCTGGAAGCTGGTCAGGACCTTCGTCACCAAGAGGAGGACCGTGCATCTCACCGATGGGAATGATCTGATGACGTCTGGGGAGCAGGCTGCCTTCCTGGCCTCAAGCTATGCAGCGGAGGATGATCAGCGGACGACTAGTGATCCTCCACCACCACCGGGAAGACCACTGAGCCGAGCCCCGTTGAGAAGCCTATTTTCTCCACATTTGGCCGTCTGGAATCGGTACTGCGTCGCACCAAGGGAAACAAATCTTCTGGACTAGACCAGATCCCAAGCGTCCTATTGAAGATGCTTTCCAGGAAGGGCAAAGCCTTCCTGCTGAACATCTTCAACTCGTCCATGCGGATCTCGTATTTCCCTGCTGCCTGGAAGCGAGCGATCGTGGTGCCGCTACTGAAGCCAGGGAAAACAGGGGACTCCCCAGAGCACTATCGTCCGATCAGCCTCCTCTCGCACATGAGCAAGGTCTTTGAGCACCTGATAGATGGCCATCTCATGCAGCACTGCAGGGAGGCGGATGTGATACCACCGGAATAGACCGGCTTTCAACGAGGTGTCGCATGTGACCATCACCTGGTGAAGTTACAAGCTCACACCATAGAGCGAATGAAAAACAACAATGCAACTGCCTTCATCTGATTGGACTGTAGCCATGCCTTCCAGAGCGTGTCCTACCCGCTGCTACTCCGCCGACTGGAGAAGTTCAGGTTTCCCGCCGCCCTATGCCTATTGGTCAAGAACTACCTTAGTGAACGATCATGCGGAGTAAGGGTTGGTGATTTGTCGCCTCCAGCCCCCACCACCTGTGGAGTACCTCAAGGATCAGTGCTGGAACCTCTGCTGTTTGTAGTTTTCACGGCACCTGTGGTCACCATTAAACATCGAAACGCAATGATAGGAGCCTATGCCGACGACATTGGAGTCTACGCCTCCAGAATGAGATCTGAACTGGCCCTCCACCATGTACAAGCCGCTTCTGCCACTATTGTAGCTGCTCTCAAGAAGGATGGCATCAGAGTTAACCTAGCTAAGACGGATGCCATCATAATGTCATTCCAGAAGGGCGAGAAGAGCAGGCTACCCCAGCGGTTCGTCGTGGATGGCGAGGGTCGGAATATCTCCAACAACATCCTCTACCTTGGCGTAACTCTCGACAGGCACCTCACCTTCTCCAGCCACGCCAGGGAGAGACTAAAGCTGGCCCGGCAGAAGTCGCATAGGCTCTACCACTTACTTCACAACAGATCGCGCTACGCCTGAAACTCAAGATATACAAGGCCATCATACGTCCAACGCCGCTCCATGGTGCACCACTCATGCGACACCTCTACAAGACTACGCTCTCCAAACTGCAGAGTTTCCAGAACTCCCTCCTGAGGCAAATAGTCAGAGGAACTCCACTCCAGCGGGCCAGGAACAGAGTAATATGTGAGGAGCTCCAACTCCCGCCTGTGCCGGAATTCATAGGCCGTAGGCACATCAAATTCTTTGATGGGCTGAAAGCCTCTGCCAACTCTCTATTCAGTGAGATCGCCCCTCCATCAAGACCTGGGAGGTGGCAAAGCATTGTCCCCTTTGTTGCGTCCTCGCCTTGGGAGGGACTTCTGGCTCTGCAGCCTGAAGTCATCACTTCAACACCACCAACAGGAATAACCCCTCCCTATTACTAGTGGCAAACATATGCCATCATTGTTGACACCGCCTTCAGCGGACCCGGCAACCGTTCTTATAATGCCATCCCGGCAAAACAAGAAAATGAAATATCCGGTATATGTATATATGTATATATATATTTGTAAATCCCTTTTCTTTGCTCCAGGAGGTAAAGAAAAAAAAAATGAATCTTATTTTTTAAAATATTTAAATTTGAGAATTAATAGGTTCTTAACCTTCTTTGGTTCAGCATAAAAGGGCCCAAACAAGCATTACGTTTGGCGCAACTGTTGAAAATATAAAGCTGATCATAGAAAAGAGAAATATACCGACCAAGAAACTCCAGAAGACTGTATTTTTTTTAGACATAAGAAACACGCAGTAACTGTTTTTCTAGCAATTAGATAAATGTAAATAGAATTCATTTCACTAGTATAGACATTCTGAAATTAAATAAAAACAATGGAATTCAATATAAAAAAGCCGCACAGTACACTTCTTAACGTACAGAAACTAACAATGGTAACATTAAGATAACTAGAAAGCTGATGTTTATCACTAATTAGCTTATCTAATTTTAACTATCAATCAATCCTCAGTCATCTTGTTTACAAGGTAACCAATTAGTGATAGAACTGAGGTCAATCAATGGATCTGATTAGATGTTAGTAACATATCGCGTATGGACTAATATTCTTCGCAATTTTAAGCAGAATAAGAAACAAAAAACCTTAATATCTTAAATTTAAACTTGGAATAAAACAGTTGCAGTACTAAGGAACAGTGCCAGTAGGTGAGTGAGTACATTAACAGGTGAGTACTTGAGGTATAGAGGGTGGGGGTTGGGTACATTAATGTATCAGCGGAAATACTGCAGGTATCATCATGAACATGCTTAGGACCATTTCACACTGAACAATGTCCTCCATCCCATATCTTATCATGAAATACTTTCAATATAAATACAAACTCAATATTCTCTTCCATAAAAAATGGTAAACGGATGAACAGTTGGAAGCTGCCGCATCGTCCATGATCGTCCGAATGAAATCCAGTCTTTCGATCTAAAACTACAGCTTCAATTGCTCGCCGGAAAAAAAATAAAAATAGTTACCAGTTTGTATTAAAAGATAGACACAGTTTTTATTTCTGTAATAATAATTCACCATGTAATATCGGACGAGTTTAATTATTCAGTACACAAATTCTTAGTAGTTTCTGGAGTCATTTTTATCGCAGACAAAACAATAATTTACTATAGCTTTTTCGTGACGTGTGAAAACGATTATTCATGAAAGAAATAATTATATTAATGAAATCAAATATAATTTTAAAATATGACATGATGGGATTCCAGCAATTCTTGTCATTTTTGTCACATAAATAATTAAAAAATATAAATAGGGACTAGAAATATTTCAAGTAATGAAATGGAACCATCCAAAGAAGAACTGACTCCGGCAGCACACCAAAATTACAACATTCTGAAGATGAATGTGCAAAGAAGTTCGATACGGGAAAATCCTTCAAACAAAATATCGAAACCAAAGCCATCTCCAATACAAAACCACTTCGTAAAAACGATAAGAAGTAATCAGAATCAAGAAAGGAAAGAAGATACGATGATACGATCAAAGGAAAAGTACAGATTCTGAATCCTCAAGCGCACTGAGACTAACAGTGGCTATAAATAAATTATGGCCCATCGTAAGATATAGATTAATAAAATTCTAGCCAGATGTTTAATGTAAATCCTATAATAAAGATAAAATAAGTTACATAAAAAACTTATTCTTAAAAGATTACTTTATACATATGAGAGGATAAAAATAAGCGAGATTAAACGAGATGTGGATGTAATAGTTAAGTATAAACCTACAATACCAATTAACATATATAATAATGCTTTTCAATATCAGCTCTTAGATACATACATATAAAAACAATACGGCTTACCAAGTCCTTCAGACTAACGCAATACAACTCTCAAAAAAACTAGATTGAACTACAGAGATCTTACAGTTCCCAACACAATCGTAGTGACCTAAAGTCAATAATACAATAATATGATACAGTATGATTTAAAAGAAACAAATGAATAACACAAGGCATACTGATTAAACCGAAAAAAATAAATCAATTTTGTATTGGTCTCTTCCTACAATGAAAATCTAAAGATACCAAAAAAAATGTCACAAAGCATGAAGATATCATATCGAGGACTAGTAAATTATTGCTTACTGATATCTGATGATTTCCAAGTCTTAAAAAATAAATATATATTGTAAGTAAGATTTTATTATTTATTAAATGAAAAAAATATATATTACTACCTTTAAATCTATTATCCAACATACTCGAAATAAAAAAGATATGGAAACAATATGAACTGGGATGATTTTAATTAATTAAATAATTAACTGAGACTATTCTGAGCCTAATTGATTATTATTGCAAATAAGAGGAAAACCGAGTAATATAATGAAAACGTGAAAACATGAAATTGATTTAGTTCAGGAGAAATATCATCGTATTAGAAAACATTAAGTTGCAATTAACGCACACGCTAGAAAGATATATTAATATGCTATTAAAAAATTAATAGCAGGATTGGAAAATAATGAAATCGGGCTTAATTAAAATCTTCATCGAAACGAAAAGAATAAAAAATCAGTCGACCGTGAAGCGCATTATACCAAAATCAAACTACGCATCATTTTTTATCGACATACGTACTCAGTAGTCAAGACCTCATATTATACTTTCTTCAAAACCATGCCTTATTTGTTTGCAGGAAGTCGAAGGTCAAGAAACAGCAGTAAAAATCTATTTATTGACAACCTTTTTGCTATACGCGCATATTTCTTAACGATCAACCGGACAATCTTCCTACAGTTAATTATAAACGGTCAACAAACAATATTCTAATTTTATAATTATTTTACTTCAAAGCATAAATGTTCAAAACCATTGGTTCATTCCACTTTCAATTGTGATGATAATTTTTCATTTCGCAAAAACAAAAAATTAAAAAATATTACGGAAGTTAAATCCTGGTTAAGGCGAGTTTCTTTAATTCAAGTCCTAAGCAACCGTAGCGAGCACAACTAGGTCTGCATTAGCAACAGTAATAGTACGGTACCCAAATATAAATACGGTAATACCCAAGAGAAGAAAAAAAGGCAGTCATCTCACCCTAATCGATGATTACTTTAATGAAAACTGTGTATTATCATTAGTCTAAATTGATAAGTCTGCCAAGTATAGGTAGGGAGAATAAAAAATGGAGGCTGTTACAAAACGTTAAACAAAATTAATTTTGTTAAGCTCTATATGTTTAAAACTACCAACAATACCAGAAAACCTAAGAGAACGTAATTTGAAGTACAGTAAATGTGCTAAAATATGAGTCCTAATAGACTTATTAACGTTCAATAGTTCTCGAGATATAGCTTTTTAAAAAGCAACATTTCATAAAAATGTTGTATGGGACGTACTAAAAGATCAGTAGTTAGTGAATTTATTTTGAGAAATCTACATCTCAGGAACTAGGTGACGTGGAGATGTCTATTAGCACTCAAATTAAAGCTAGTTTAATGGACTATAAAGTAGTTTATGAAGTTTATCTTCGTAGAAATAGTAGTTTTGATGATATCTGTTAAAATAAATTGATTTATGGTTGTACGGACAAATGTTCATGTGCCAAATTAATATTCATAAGCGAATATCTTCTAAACTTACTACTCCAACGAAGATACATGTCCTTAACTACTTTATAGTAAGTTAAATTCCATTTATTTTGAGTGCTGGTAGATATATGTACATATTATGTTTCTAGAGATATATTTTTTCAAAAATCAAACATTTTATCCGAACAACTAGAATTTAAATATCATAAAAACTATTGCTCCTAAAACGATTAACGTTATATATTATTTTATAGTAAATTTACCTAGCTTAAATTTCAGCGCTGGCAAACATATCTTACGTACGTCTTTTGGTTTCTGAAATAAAGATTTTCATAAATCAAACTTATTGTCCGAACAACTATAAATCTATTTATTTAAGCAAACACCATGAAAACTACTATTCCTACGAAGATAAAGGATATACAGTATTTATAGTACATTAAACTAGCTTTAATTTGAGTGCTAATAGACATCTATACGTCACATAGTTCTTGAGATATAAATTTCTAAAA
>NW_027114062.1:20742-24019 GCF_000696795.3 Halyomorpha halys
ATCTAGCTTTCATTTAAATGCTAATAGTAATTTATAAGTCAAATGGATGGTCCCTGAGATATAGATTTACTAAAATAAACTCACTAACTACTAATCTTTCAGTACATTTTTATGAAATTTTGCTTTTTAAAAAGCTATATCTCGAGAACCATTTAACATAAATAGCTCTATTATGGCTAATATTTCAGCAAATTTGTTCTAGTTCAAATGACATTCACTTATGTTTACTAGTATTGTTGGTAGTTTTAAAGATATTGAGCCCCGAATGAAAAAATATATTTTTTAACGCTTTGAAACAGCTGCCATTTTTTGTTCCCCCTACCTATACTTGGCAGACTCATCAGTTTGACTAGTAATTGTACCTAGTTTTTATTAAAGTAATAAAAAATTGGGACAAAAAAACTGCCTTTTTTTCTTCTCGGCTCTTGTACTATAAAGACTGATGAAAATCATACCATAATGAACGAGAAAGAAATACTGAGATTTAGATAGAACCCAGAGAGACAAGAAAAATATACACAACTTTTCACGTATTTCCGTAATTCATGAAAAACAATTTAATGTTTGCTAAAGTCTTTTAATTGATAGACTTCCAAAATTTACCAAAACAAAATCTCATTTACATCCAACTTCAGTAGCGATGTAAGGGCCATATCCGTTGGCAGTTGTAATATCAAGGGGAAGTAGAGATGTTTATTACTCAACATCTGCTGATGGCAACCGATTTGATTTTTTATTCTTCGGCACCGAGGAGTACTTAAACAGGAAAACTCTTTAAGTTCACAACATTCACTATATCTTTCATGAAAAAAAAAAATTACATTTGATTTCCTTGTACTCTTTATATTGAATACTTAACTTTTAGGTAACAAGTTACCTACCGGCCTGAGATATTGACTTTTATTTCTGTAGCGGTCCCATTTAATGAAAAACTTGACCCCCCCCCCTATGGTTAGAACAGAGTAGTACTCTGTAGATACCCTCTTCCTGAATGCCAGAAATGAGTTTAAGAAAAAAGTTACTATCGCCACGACACAGATAATCAAATCTTTAAAACAATTCTGTGGACTCATATAGAATGATAAGGTAAGGTACACTGCAACTTAAAGGTACTCAATCGCATGAATTTATTTTCTCTTTAATGATTTTGTCATAAAACATTAGAAAGAATGTAAGCCCTAATGGCAAACTATTTTAAGTTCATGAAACAAAACAACCACGAGGTCTATTACTCCCAAAACAAAAATGATCTAAACTAACATATGTAGTGGCATAAAGTTGGGCCATAGAAACTTTTATGCTCCTCAGTTTTGTTACTTTACCTCCGAGGTACAGAATTAGAACAACTGAACAGTTGGGTTGAACAGCTTGTTCTTGAGGAAGAGTTCAGTTTTATTTTTAGCCGATCTAATCATAGACAAACCATTACATTAACTTAATAACAAAAAAAAAAAATTGTCTTCATTATCGAGGCTAATTTTCGATGTTAGTAAAATTGAGAACATAAAAAATGTCATATGCGCTTGACAACGAAATATTTATTTTTAATCTATTCATTTATTTGTAAAATATAATAGAATAATCTTACTCTTAGTACAACAGACCAGACTATACCTGTTTAATATATATACATTAAACATGTTCCAATACTGTCATCACATTGGCGAGTGGATGTAGAGTACATGCTTTGGTATGGAAAACCGTACTGTACTAGCGCCTATCAGTTTTTGTAATAGATCAAAACTCGTGTTGAAACAAGCCTAATGTGTAAATTATAAACATAAACTGCCTGTACAAAGTTTAAAAAGATTCTAAATATACAGTACAAGAGCCCAAGGGATTAAAAAAAATAAATTAATTTAGTCCACTTTTTGGTGACTTTAATGAAAACTATGAATAATTACTTGTCAAAATTGATGAGTCTGCCAAGTTTAGTTATGATGAATAAATAATAGCAGATGTTTCAATACGATAAACAAATAATATTTTTTTCATCCGGAGCTCAATAGCTTTGAAACAACCAACAACAGAAGAAAACTGAACAGAAAATCATTTGAAGTAGAGTGGATCTGCAAAAATGTAAGTTTTTTAAAAGTAACATTTCATAAAAAGTAGTAACTGAATTTATTGCGGGAAATCTATATGACAGGAACCATAAAACGTACAGATGTATATTAGCAATCAAATAAGACCTATTTTAATGTGCTATAAATTCATTTTTATCTTCTTAGGAGTAGTAATTTTCATTTATTATATATTAAATGACGTTCTCTTAGGCTTAATAGTGCTATTTTTAGTTACGAATACATGGAGCTCCGAATGGAAAATTAACTTTTTTTTAATATTTTGTATTCTCTCTAACTATACTCGGCAGACTCATTAATTTTGGCTAGTAATTATAAAGCTTTCATTCAAGTAATCAAAATTGGGGGGAAATAACTGACTTTTTTCCGCCGTGCTCTTGTATTAAGATCAATGCAGCTCTAAACCCGAGTGTAATTATTTTTTAATTTAACCTATTTACTTCAGGGACTACTTAATTATATTTGCAAATATGATCACTATATACGGATTCCATAATATAGGTATCCTTTTTTAGTTCTCAGAAGCGATGGATTTTGACAAACGAGGGGTCAAAAGATAATTTTTCTGAAGTGACGAATTTCAATTTTTATTAAAAACATTGTTAAGAGTAATAAAAAATCATATGTGATTTCAAAGTTCTGCCGAAGGAAAGACGGCGGATTAAGAAAGAACAAGTTGGATTTTCAAGGTTTTCGTGGTGGATCGACATCAATGAAGATACCGCCTAGGGAAGGCTCCACTTAAAAGAAAGTTTTCAATCAAAAGTTTATACATCCACTTTTCAAAAGAAAATAATTTTTTGACAAATAAAATTTGTTCAATTTACTTCAAAATTTTGTATTTTCCCAAGTCAAATATATCAACAAAAATATAACTTATCTTCATGAGATCATTTTCTAAATGTGAATGTATTGACTTTTGATAGAAAACTTGTCAGATGAAACGAAAGTACCCGAGATGCCATCGGATACTTATCATATTTCGGTTTGTATAGGGTTTGTATACAATTAATATTACTAGCAGTATTATAGGAGTTTCAAAAATATTGAAAGTATTATTGAGCGTTTAAGGCTGGTATTGATGGGATAAAGTCGAAACTTGAATAACTTTGTGTACTTAAGACAGTAATTTCGTCAGAAAATATTGACCGAGTAAGGAGTACATATGGATGATATAGAAAGATTATTATTAT
>NW_027114062.1:24069-31062 GCF_000696795.3 Halyomorpha halys
TTTCCATTTTTAATCCCAACACAACGTTAACACGAATAATATACAAATTTTGCTCTTTTCCACAAATCTAGTAGAATTATTTTAGACTGAATGGACAATATCGGGTTAAGATCACCTCAGGCGTTTCGGAATCCACTGTCAAATCATTGAACGAACTGTCAGTTATTGACTACAGAAGGTAATAACTTACTAAGATATCATCACCAATGAATATTTTGAAGTGTTGAACAGAAATTAATGAACGAGTTCCCTAATATAGCATACATTTCTAATTCATTTGGGAAAAAAAGAATAAATTTCTACTGAGAAAGTTCTTATATGGATATAATACATAACTTGATTATTTTATATAATCTTTTCAACTTCTTGAGACTGGTATTTATTGTTTTAATAAATTAATTGATACGTTAATAAATTAATGGTTAAGTTTCGACGATCTTTATCAATTTTTTAACCGTCCAAAGTTGGATTAATAAAGAGTGATGAGACTTAACCTGGGTACAAATTAATTTATTTAAAAAATAGATCTAAAGAAACAGATAATTGATACCTTTACCTATATAAGATCATAATACAGTATAATAAATTTTGTGCACATCCAAATTGTAATTCGTAAAGAATGAGCCTTATGTTTTATTATTCATTTATTTTAAATTTAACTTCCTTACGCTTACGTTCATGCAAACGATAAAAATCATATGGTATAAACTGGCCTGTTAATGGGCTGCGATATCAGAAGATAAATCTGTAGTTGCGAGGGGTAAAACTACAGATATTTTAGAAAAATGAAGCTGATACTTTGGAAGACTAAAAAGTATGTTACTCTATTTTGAACTCGGAATAAGAAAATTCAATTATTCTTACAAATAAGAAACAATTGTGACTGATTGTTTTACCTCTGTACCCTTTAAATAAATGCTTTACCATTTACCATATTACATTTTTTTTTTTTTGCTGACTTGCTAGTCTAATTTAAGCTGGTGAAGAGAATATTAATTTTAAAAACTAACATCTATAAACGATAACTTTTTGATTAGTAGTTGCCACGACTATTTTATTACATTGTCTATTGTTGTTTGATATTTTCCTACGTAAATATCATAGTAATCGAACTGAGGAGATGGAAAGCGGTGAATTGCCGAATCCGACTCAGACATTTAACGGATCATGTGAAAATCTCCTTTTTATTTCATTCTTCCCTTTCTAACTCAAAACATCTACTGTGCAATTGGGAAGTATGATTTAGACCAGCGGTTTCCAAACGTTTTCGCCACCACACCACACCCTTTTTCTGCAAAAAAAAAAAAAAAAAAATAGCAGCATCCTGATCGAGCTAAAACAATGTCGCCACAATTATTGTTCGACGGGTTAAGTAAGTAGGAATAAAAAAAAACAGTATAAAGTAAACATGGGAATACATTGTATATTTGCTATTTTATAGAAAGATAGTCCGGGTGGCAGTCAATTATTAATTAATTAAGGTGAAAAATAGTAAAAAAAACTATTTAATTATACTAGTTTGTACCATTCTTGACCATCACCCAGACTATATTCCTACAATCTACTTCACAGGATCAACTTATACCAAAATTTGTTATTTTAATTTTTTTTGTTTGTACAATTTGAGAAAATGCCATTCCCTCGACACCTCAGGGTACCGCAGCATCCACTTCAGGAATCGCTGATTTAGATCCTTACCCAGTTGAATTATGAAAACATTTTAGGAATCGTGTAGTAAAAAAATAATGTTCACTATGAGATAAATTATAGTTTTATTCTTCGCTAAGACTCCCGACTACGGGATATTTCGTGGTTTTAACGATTATTTTTTGCCCTGGCATATTTGTGTACTTATATGATCGCAATATATACGTATTACTTTATAGCTGCACAAATATGGCAAATATTTTTTTATTTATTTATTGATATTTACAACTGTATAAAAAAATACAACAAGTAAATTTGATCATAATGGCATAATGATATGATACAGGATGTAGAGAAACTACCCAGTAATAGAACTCTAAAAAGAGTTTACAATATAAGGTCACGAGGCCATCTTCTTTTCAGGCGCCTCGGAGGATTGCCAGGAATGGAAGAGGAAGAAAGGTTAGAAACTAGTGGGTTTGGGTGGTTAGGTTGTTTATTATGGAAGGAATAATATCGGGTTCGGGCTAGATCGGTTACATAAGGAACATTTAGGTCTTTATGGATGGTTTTATTAGTAACAAAATAAGGAATATGGCAAATAAAAAATATATATATCGTAGTGGGGTCCTAGGCAAGAACTCGAACTCCGAGTTCTATCTGCGAGATCGAAGTGTTAAATAAGGCCTAAAATGAAAAAAAATGAAACATCAAAATAAAATAAATAACTATTACCACCATCATTACTTTAAGTAACATGCTGCTTGCGAAGTTTGAAAAAGTATGACAAGTTTTGATGTGAACAGACTTACAAGATTTACGTTATCATTCCCTGCCACGTGTCTATTTGTTGATTTAGGTCATCCAATAGGCAATCATAGCTAAGCACCCAAATGGCGGACATATGCTAATCATGTCTAATACACAGCATGCAAAGAAACAGAATTCCAAAACCTCAAACATTCTCGCTACAATCTAAATTATAATGGTAAAGATATTCTACACTTGATGATAAAAACGTAGAATGTCTAAATTTCTGAATTTTTTAAATTTAATTTTCTCTAAATATCTTCAAACGGGAAGGGGGAAATAGCTATGCTAGGTAATGTCTTGTCTACAGTTTGAGGTTAGTATATATATCACGACTACAGTGTAACATAAAATATGTATCTTCTCAGTTGGATTCGAACCCTGGTCCTAGAACTAGTGATACGTATTGTGATACATTGACTAGCATAGTGATATAAACATAAAAATAATCGTGGGTTATCACCTTTTGAAATAGACAAGGCCTACAGAATGGGATAAACCATAAATGATAGAAAGTATAGACATACATAAACATAGACATATTGGTTCACCAATTTTCGGCTTACAAACCATTCTGTTATTGTATCTATTTACTGGATTATTATTTTTATTCAAATTTTTTTAACTTTCGTATTCAGTGTGAAATGGTTTTGTTTAAAAAAAATCTATTTTCTCTTAAGCTGTTATGTATTCTCACATCAGTCTATAAGTCTTTTACTACACTTATGTTTATATTACAACCAAAAATTTTTTTATGTCATTACATCACATTTTTTAAAACCTGTAATTACATTATTTTGTAAATCATAGTTTTTTTTTTTTTTAATAGAAACACAAATATTTCTTACAGACACCATAATTCGATCAAATTTAACGCTGAACACATTAACAATACAGTATAAATTTCATGAATCTTTTAATAAATTGTATAACAAGTTCTTGAATTCGATTCGATGTTAAATTACTTCGGTAAAACATGAAATCAAACATCGAGAAGATCAATTAATTATCTTCTACTTCAATGCTCCATGAAGTAATTTAAATAATAATGAAATAAACAAACATTAAATCTACACTATATTGGAAGAGATTGGGAAAGTCTGCGGGGAGAAACGACTGGTAGGTATTAGGTACCACTACGCATCGACGACTAAACATGCCTCTCTCTCCAACCTACACGACCAGGAAAATAAAGCTTTTTTTCTTATGTTCAAAACGAAGGAATTTTGTTTGTTAATAATAGAAAAAGTGACTTATAATAATAAATTTCAATATGCAATAAGCAAGCCTTAGTCAGGAATTTAAAATAATGAGTTTAATTATTTAAAAAAAACAACACAATGCAACTTATTAAATACCAGCAGAGGTCACATCAACTTGACATTAATTTTACCATCGATATGTATAGATTTTATCGATTCTAATTAACTAATCTACAATGAGTTCATTGTCCTTCAAATAGAATATTAAACGTTGAAGCACTACTACGCCTCCTTAAGCTTGATGGCCTAACAGACGCAAGTGGGCGTTGGATAAATAAACGTTTGCTTTAAAGCGTCTACGAATAGAATTCAGTCTAAGTTTAAGAAAAACTAATTTTGTTACTAAATACGAGTTTTTTTTTTTGTTTGAGTAGTTAGGTTTATTACAAAATCATTACTTATGGTTTTATATGATGAGAAGATGGTTGGGTGATGCGGTCAGAATATAACACAAATAAGTAATTTCAACTTATTTATGTTATATTCTGACCGTACCCCCGCCTCCTTCCCCCTCCCCAACCAACTTCTCATCATATATATTATCTACGGTCAACTATCTTCCCATCCTTAAGTTTTTTTGTATGAAAAAATAAATGTACTAACAAAAAAAAATGATTATTAGGTTAGTACATATTACGTACGAGTACGTACTTTTTTTTTTTAAAAAATACACAATTAGAAATGCCCAAACCATAATCAAAGAACTGATTAATTGCAGTTTCTGTTTAACTATTAATAAAATTGTAAAGGTGCAACAAAAGTACTCGTTCAGCAATAAGTGATCTCAACAATCTTATTACTCAAGCATTTAATATTACTAATGAAGATCTCAATAGTGGAAAAAAAGAAATACTGGAAGATCGATAGTTGATCGTTTTGATAATAAAAGGAAGATGCTCCGGGTCCGGTCAAAGAAAAAAAAACTCAAACAGTAAAACTACTTAATATGATCCGAAATTTCGCCCCACGTAGCTGGGCTTTCATCAGAGCTAAAAAATTTACACACACTTGAATGAGGTCTAAATAAATGAACAATATAAATAAAAAAATAAAAAAAAGAGATATACAGTGAAACGTAAAATTAAATAAGAATGACAAAAGATTTTTGTCTGATTGTGTTTGAGAAGACAATTTAAGTGTTTGTTAGGACACCCTTAATTATCTTCCTTTAAAAAAAAAGGTATTTAAAACTGAATTAGAAACACAAAATGGTGATTTTATAGTCAGATTTGGTATGATCGTGGACTTCTGATCTTGAATCAGAGATTTTTTAAATGCCGAAGATAAAATCAAGATTGGATAGTGGAAAGAAAATTAATTGAAAATTTTACAAATGGGAACACGAAATTCCAAATAACCAGATAAACCAAAAAAGACTATTCATAATTTTATTTTAAGACTACAGAAGAAAAAAGAGATAACTTGATTTTTTAATTAAATGAGTATCAACTGTTTCTAATTTTCGGATAGCGGAAATGGTGGTAAATACAAGAACCAAACGAGATTATATGCCTCAAACCGTTGTAGAAGAATATCCCTTTAAGATTCATTTCCAACAGAAAGATATTTGTCGTGTGGATAGTTTATAGTAATATATATAATAATATAATAGCCTCATAGTATGACAGCATATACCAGTTAATATGTTAGAGGCTGTGATAGCTATGACCGTGGAACTTGGGTTTGAGAATAAAGAATAAATGAATTTTGTTCTGTTCTAAGATTTTCTTTTATTAAATTTCTCCTAGAATAAAATAAAGTTATTAAATCTATGAGTAATTAGTTCACATTTTTAGGTCATATAATATAAATTCTTCATTTACTTAGGATTGAAGTAAATATTTCATTTCAGGTACTTGAAATGTGATAGAAAATAAAATAACAGTAAATAAAAGTTCAACTCAATATTTACCTTTAAATTTGAGCAATTTATAAACATTTTCTAATTTTATAGTAAGAATTAATAAAATGTCAAGCAACATTAAATAAAACTAATCCGAAAAATTTGGACACAAAGGTTAAAGTACGATCGCAAAGCTTAAAGAGGCCGCCTTATGGGTGTGATCGATATTAATAATTTTACACTGGGAACCTACAGGAAGACAAAACTACAATCTAATGACGAAAACAAGTATTAGTCTATCACAAAGAAGCCCAAACTCAAACCTTTCCAAACCAAGAAATTGCTCAGAAACCCAGGTTTTAGATCGTTTCAAGATCATCTTTGAACGTTACCAATTTAAGGGGTAAGGAAAATCCAATAGTGTTGCGCATGGCAGGGTGCGCTCGCTATAAGAACGTTTGCTGCACAGAACCAACTATCGAGCTCGGTAGCGATTTCTAACACTACACAAGCTAAAAGCCACATGAGTTGAAAAAATGTTTAACTGTCACTTTGATTTAATTAATTAGTTTTTAACCTTAAGTTAATTTAAAAAAAAATATTATTCATTATTTGAATCCAAAACTATTCATGTATGAGGTCAGAACGAAAGTTAAACATAATAAATGTGCTAGTCATTGTCCTCACATCACAATTAATGATCATAAAAAAATAATTAATTCATTACTGAGAGTTTTAGTTTTAAAGTCCGTTAAATAGTGGTTTTTATTCTTCACTAAAAACATAAAACTTCCTCAATGTGCTGAATGTCTCGAAACATCAATTTTTGACTTACACTATTTTAGCAACACAAAGTAAATTGCTATAATAAAAGGTTTATACATAGGTGAAACATCTAAAAAATTAAAAACAAGAATTGATCAACATAAGATCAATTGTAAAAATATAAAAAATATCAAAACTACAGCATTGGCACAACATAATATTAAATATAAACATCAATTTGATTTTAATAATACAGAAATTTTAGATATAGTCAAGAATAGTATGAATAGAAAAATAATTGAATCAGTACATATTACAAAAAACATTGACAAAGCAAACAATTATAAAACTGATACAAAAACTTCTAACACATTATATGGATATTATAAATAAATTAGCGTTTTAGTTTTTATGTGGTTTTTTTATATAATATAGAATTAATTCAGTCCAAGTGTTAATAATTATAAAAGAAAATATTTTTATATAATAAATAGAATAGAAATGGTTTTTGAAAAATTGTTAATTTTAGCTTTCATTGTTCATTTTTGTGGTAATGGAGGTAGGAGAAAATTATTTTATAGTCTATATGGTTGTTATCATAATGGAAGATAACCTTCAGGAAGGTAATTATTCTCCTAAAATGTATGACTAGTAACAAGTTTTTAT
>NW_027114062.1:31112-72630 GCF_000696795.3 Halyomorpha halys
ATTATTATATATTAGCAAGAATGACAATAAAGGAGAAAATTATATGTTATATATAGGTTTTTGTTATCAAGTAAATAGTTTATAAATAGTTCTTAAGTATATATGATATATTAGTGTTGTTGTAAGCGCATGTTTATGGTTTTGTTGAATTTGTTTTTTAGCAGCCTGAAGTAGGGGGAAATCTCCCGAAACATTGTTGTTGCTGATGATATGAAATAAATTATTGTATTTTAATAAGGAAGAATTTTGTCATTCACATACATATCAGTCTTTGTATTGATTCTACAACAATTTAGCATTGAATAAATCGTTACGAGTGAAATTTTAATCACATACGTTAACTTCTATATTTTTATATTTCTCCAATATTTCTGCATAAGAAAAAGGTAAGAATTTCTCAAAGAGATATATTAGCATTCCTGAAAAGCGTTAATATGGAGTCACTCTAACAATTGAAAGGTTCATGCAATCTAATACAAACCATAAAATTGACGAGATTGTAGGGTATCTACAAAAACTATTTTATGTAATCTCCCGGCTTTTCAGACCATTTTCGAAAAAAATGTTCACAACATAAGGAAGTGATAGACCTCAAATGCAACAGAAAAGAATTTATGAGTTGAATCAATTATATTTTCGAAAAATTGAGGAGTTATTAACATTGATTTTTAATAGGAAGGGATAATTAGAAGAATACTCAGGTTTAATGTTTACTAATTTAAGCAAAATTTTTTTTTCAACAAAAAGTAAAATAGACTTTTTTTAAAAACTATTTGAAGCCTTTCAAGCAGCTTCAAATAACGCTTGATAAATAATTTATATCGTGAACGTATAAATTATTCCTCAATTCTTTAATCGGTCTCCAACCGGACACCTGATTCTCTACTTTTAGAGAAACTTCCTGATTAAATAAAAATGAAGCCGAAGTAAATAAATTAAGTTGATTATTAAATTAATTAAGTTTGAGTTAATTTTTTAATATTACAGGATAATCTGAGATTCATAAAAGCGAAAGTTCCTTTTCAAAACTTTAACTGACTTTTACCAGACTATTTCAAAATTGAAAAATTCCATGACTTTTCTAGGTTTTGCTTATTATAATTTAAGTAGATTATAACTTAAACAATAGAAAAATTATACTAATGCCGAAACATAATTTTATACAAGCACATTAAATTTAAAATAATTTATCTCGTTGTCTTCAATTACTAAAGTAAAACATACCATAATGACCTTGCTACAATATGCCCTTGAAAATCAACTTGATAAGAAATCATATGACAGTTACATAACTAAACCAAATTCTTACAGAACAATTATCATTATAAACACTTTTTTCTCTCCTGATAGTTAAATAAAAATAGCAAATGACGAAAATGATTTTAACTACCTTCCTATAAAACATATCACTAATCTCAGATTTCAATACAACCTCCACAAAACGTGTATCCAATATTTTTTATTAAAAGAATAACGAGAGGTTGAAAATGAATAATTCAGAAGAATAATGGTCTGGCTACAAAACAAGAATTAATATTATTTATTTTTTAAATCTAAACAAGTCAGCTTAAATTAAAACATAAATATTTGATTCATAAATAAAAAATTGAGAAAAAGAAACTCTTGTGAAGTCAAGAGGAGTTGCTTTGAGTGCAGATTGAGAAAATGATTAATATTGAACTCCATAAAGGAAACCTGTATATTAACGCTTTCAATTCATTCAGTGTATATTCCTTCTAAATAGCAAATAAAAATAATATACATCTTTATTTTGGAGAGAATTAAAGTTCCTCCTATTTTTCTTCTTTTCTTAACTTTAATATGTTTTGTTCTTCATACTACATTATTTATTTATTATAATTAATTCTTATAAACAATAACTTTTTCCCAATACTAGCGCCAATAACCTTTAATAGTTGTACCTAAAGGTTTTTTATAACTTGTTTATTTTTGTCTTCATACATTTAACATGTAAATCTAATAAATATATAATAATATTATTATATCATTATGATTAATTTTTTTTTTGTTTTTATTGGTTCGTATATCAATAAAACTTTTATGTCTCAGCTTCTATAGCTAAAAAATAATTAGACCAACACTTGAATTATAAGAATTTCACAACAAAAACTTGAATTATAAGCATTTCGCAATAAACACTTGAATTATAAGAATTTCACAATAAACTAACAGATATGGCATGGAAATGAGCGAGGAATTTAAATAGATTAATTTATATAAATATATATACATGTATTGTTATATGCACATCTTGTAAAAAATAATGTCTAGGCAATGGATAATAATATAAATAGGTTAAAGTAAAGATTTAATACGTATAGTTAAACTAAAATAGTTTATTTCACGATTTACTGAAGATATAATACAAAATTGCAATAATTTATAAATTATTATTTCTCAAGAAACCATAACTTGTGTGATGTAAGTGTAGGAGTTAAGAACCTTTGATTTTTAATGAAATAATAAGGTCTGAAAACCCACTCGTTAGAATAAATGAATAGCTAATAGTAAAATAAAATAATATTTCAGACCTAAACACATGAAGTTAAGAAGATCGGGGGAGGGGGGGATTACTAACACGCAAGGAAGTGTACAGGGATCTGCAAATAAATTTAGGGCTCACGTTTTTCCTATAAAGCAGCAGATAGAAACAAAGTTTAGAAATTCAACTTTAAAAAAAAATGAATGAATAAAACAAGAAAAAACGTTATGCTTAGAAGAAAAAATTAAAAAACTTCTACTAAAACCTTTTTTTGTAGCCAACGAGTGTTAAATATTTGATTTAATTTTAATACAAATATTTTTTAAAATACGTTTAAGAAAGCATATTCTTAAAACATTTTTCCTGTGGAGTTATGACTGTTGCCAGACACTCATCCGAGTGGGAACTATTGTCACTGTTGAGCCACGCATAAAATGAGTTTATACAAATAATGAGTTATTCAATCTTAAATAATATCTAAAACGTCCAAATTTGGATATAGAAATATTAATACATTATAAAGTTCAAATACAAATAATCTCAAGGACGAATGTTTTTTCTTATAACCTCGTAACAAAGAATGCAAAACCTGTTTTCTAAAACTTAATTTATTTTAAAGAACTAAAATGCTCTTTTGTATAATAAAGAATAAATAAACCAAATAAAAGTTTTAAAAAAATCGATCGAGGCAATAAGTACAGATCTCCACAGAATACCACACCCTTGAAATTCTTTTAAGTAAGATAATATATAAAGGGAAATAAAAAAGTTTAGAGAACCCTAGTTTAAAAAATTAAGTTCATGATCAATTTTATAATTAAAAGAGCATTGAAGCATTAGATAATAGGATCGCTGCTGGTTTCATGTGTGTACAAATTTTTAAAATCCAAGAAAAGAATATAGTTTCAATTTTTATTTTTTAGCAAATTGGATATCTTCAATAGGTATGAAATAAATATCAATATTTGTTTAATACACAAAAGAAGTATTGAATTATAATTTTTTTCTCACTTTAACTCAGTTTATTACATTATTTTAATAAATTATTTTATCAAGTTATATACCTTTCAGATTTTTAATTTGCGCCATGAATCCCCTAAAGCATTCAGATCAGATGAAGCAGATAGATCTCACCACTTCCTTCATATTATAAAATATTTATGTTAATCTTAACTAGTCGAATCACGGAATACGCTAGAAATTATCAGAGACAGCCAATGTGGTTATAGACAATAGTCCAACTGTTGATTAAATTTTTGCATTACGTCAACTGTTGTAGAATAAGTTGGAATACAACGGATTCCAGTTCATTAGCTTTATATAGATTTCAAAAAGGCTTACGATTCTATTGACCACTAGAAGCTGTATAATATTCTGATTGAACAGGGAACGCCAAATAATTTTGTAAATCTCGTACTGAAGTGCATGACCGAAACGGTTAATAAGGTAAAAATCGGTAATCATAACTCTGAGAAATTCAGGAAGGCTTTAAAACACGACGATTCTTTATCACCTATCTTATATAATCCAGCACTAGAATACCTCATTAAAAGTGTGATGAATACCGAAAAGGGTTTAACTTAAGGGGGTAAAATACCGGTGCTTGGGTATGCTGATGATTTGGTATTATTGGGGGAGGAAAGGAAATTATAGAACTAAATTTATAAACTCCAGTAAGGAACTAGGTCTTGAAATCAATACGGATAAAACAAAATATATGGTTAGCAGTAGAAATGCAAGTAATTTTGGTGATACAGATATAGGAGGAAATACGTTTGAACAGGTAGATAGGTTTAAGTATTTAGGTTTAACGGAAAATAAAAAAAACGAAATTGATGAAGGAATAAAAGCGAAGTTCAAGGAGGAAATGCTTGTTATTTTTCAATTTCGAAACTGCTAAGCTCGCGCCTTCCATCCAAAAACTTAAAATTAGAATTTACAAACCTATTATCCTCCCCATTGTTCTTTATGAATGCGAGACGTGGTCTCTTACACTAAGAGATGAACGCATAAGGTTTTCGAAAATAAATTATTACGTAAAATATTCGGACCGAAAAAGGATGAATAAACAGGAAAATTTAGAAGATTACACTAGGATGAATTAAGGGAACTACACCAGGTAAATATAATTCAAATTGTATTGCATTGCGGCGAATAAGATGGGCGTGTAAGATGTGGGGCTTAGTAACGAGCGGATCCCTAAAATGTTAATAAACACTGGACCGTTGCGTTAACACTAATTAAGTAGAATTGGGTTTGGAGGGGCATCGCTGGAAGGAAGTGTGTGAGGAGCGATTGGTGGTATCGGCATTGAATCTTCGGGTATGTTAGGCCTTCATCACTATCATTTTATACTTTCCAGATACTAAGAACTAACACAGTGCTCTATTTACATTTAATGCAGTACATTACAAATTTTTATCGCTCTTCTTTTTAGTTTTTTATCGATTGTTTAACCGGAATTCAAAACCCAAATTCAAATTAAACTTACATAACATTTATTGATGTATTCTCCAGTTTTTACACCATATTGAATGGTGTAAAAACTGGAGAATCAAAATAAATCCTGACATATCCCACCAGAGCACCTTTACTCTCCGTCGTAAACCTCTGCCCTCCTGTCCTACAGTATCCTTTCTAAATACACCACTAATGCCTGTTGAACAGATTCGATACTTAGGACTCCATCTTGACAAGAGACTTACTTGGAATCAACACACAAGACTGAAACGACAAGAAACTGCTCGTAGATTCCGATTGCTACAACACTTACTTGACAAACGCTCTAAACTACCCATTCACTACAAAAAATTAGTATACACTACAATAATCAGACCAATTTGGACATATGGAATTGAGCTCTGGGGTTCCACCAAACCATCAAATTCTTCCCGCATCCAATCGTTACAATCCAAAATCCTACGTAAAATCCTTGATGCTCCTTATTACGTCACAAATAAACTCATTCACAAAGACCTTAACATCCCATTCGTTCCCGATTTGAACCAAAACAGATATGCGTCTTTTCATTCCAAACTCCTTAACCATCCTAACCCATTAATTCTTAATCTTTCATCCTTAACAATCCCTGATAATCCTCCGAGGCGTCTGAAAAGAAGATGGCCACGGGACCTTCTAATTTAAATTAATGTTTGAAGTACCACCAATGGGTGGTTCCTTCCCAAGATGTTCAGGTGTATATGAAACATACTATATATTTACCTATTGTATTATTTTGTACAGTTGTAAATTACATTAAATAAATAATTTAAAAAAAAATTAAACTTAGGACAATCGAGTATTATAAAATTAATATCATATACGAGCTTCACAAGCTCATGGAATAATTTCATTGATGGATCACCAAAGAATTAGTTTTTAATTACACTCATTTAATCAAGCTAACGTTAATCTAGTATATGATTCATTGTACACATTGTACCGAGTTAGGTAAAAATAAATAGTAATTACAATTTTATTAGTAATTTTAACTACTTAATGAACCACTGTAATTTTAATATGGTAACAGAACAAGATTTAAGACGATCAATGACAGAGAGAATTATGTCATCCTTAACTGAATGCAGACGATAACCTCCCCTTAATTTAGATGATTTTTAATATAATAAACAAGCGGCCAGAAATTGCAAACAAATAAAATCTTAATGCAATAAAACACTGAAACAACGACAATAGTTCCATTGTATAGACAAGCTTATACCCTTAAAAATTTGATAAATTCAGCAAGAAATTATAATCCGAAAAAATCTTTAAAATTAATTTAAGTCCACCATTTCCAGCATAAAGTGCTAATACTCTGCAGGATGGGCCCCAGTAAAAATATACTTGGATTTCTATTATCTCAGGAGACTGAATTTTAATGGGAGAAAGATCCGAATGTACTGATTCATAATTAACTTATCCATTGCATTCTTTAATGCAACAGTTGTAGGATTGAATTAACCTCAAAACCACAGCCAAAGCACCATATGACTTCCTCTCTTGAATTGTTCAGTCATTTTTTCATCGTAGAATCGATATTTAATCCAAAGAATATTCAATCTACGAAGAAGCACAACCAAGTTATGAATATTTTTAGAGGTCATAACATTTATTACAAACTTATAGCATCGTATAGACTCAGTCATAAATAACAGAATTTTGATCCTATTTTTATTCATCTAGCATCGGGTCGTGATGGCCAAGCATATTGGGGCGAAACTCTAAAAGCGTCCCCAATTCGGAACGCAATATCTATCTAGTCAGTTAATAGTATGAGGTTTCATACATTATATACTAACTAATAGGTTTCAATAAATCAGAAGAAAATCCAAGAGTTTAAATAAAAAATAAAAATAATTGTCATTGAAGATCTTGTGATCAAATAATCTCCATAACTATAACAAGTTTACGAAGAATAAATATAAATCTAATAAAAAACACATAAAAGAATATGAAAGAATTAAATACTATTTATAAAAATATATGCATATATTTATAAGAAATCTTTAACGAAATATAAAAACATCTAACGGAAAAATGTGAAAATAATTTCATATAATTTTTTTTCGCATTTTCTAATGAGTAATAATTCCAGTAAAGATAAACAAAAAAAATAATTGGACAAAAAAATTATCATTAATAATAAACAATGTAATTTATATAATAAAATAAAAATGAATAAAGAAATCTGATAAAAAAATAAATAAAATGTTAGAAAAAATAATTACTCGAAAATAGATCACTTTATCCTCAACACATACAAATTAAAACTAAGCTCCAGAAAGAGTGTTTCATGGTTGCTTTCTATTGATTTCCTAAACTAATGTATGCATGATTAGCTTTAATTGTATGTTACAGGAGAAGAACAAGAAATTATTAATTGGAAGACCGATTTTTCTTCCAAATAGAAAAAGAAAAAACATTAACCAATACTCGCTTAAGGAATATGGAATGGGGAATTACGATTATCTTTTTGAGATTTGGACTAATTTAAAAAAATAATCAATCGCTTTTGCCACTAACCCGATGATAAATTGATTAGGCAAAAACGTAATGGTAGGATACAATTAAGGGATTGCCGACCAAAAATAACAATTTGGCGTGATGAAAAAAAAAAAATTAAAGCTCTCTTGGCATCGGGAACGTTATCAGAATTAATTTAGTGATACCAAATTATAATATCTGGCAGCGGAGAAGGAGAATAGATTGAAGTGCATAATTCGATGAAAAAAACCTTAATCCGATGTAGATTAATAATATAATTACAAATATATAGTATATAGAAGTTATTGCCACTGTGAAGAAGAAGTGGGTAAATGAATCAAGAATACTCTACTCTAAGAATCGTACTCTTAGAAGAATTACGATTCACTTACTGATTTCCAACACTACTGAAGACAGTCAATTCTCTATTCAAGAGATTCAAAGTCGGGGTTTTGACTCCAGATGGTTCCCCCAATGTCTACCTGTATTAAGAATGATTAAGGATTACTAAATTGTTTGAATATTATTTTAACCAAATTATAACCAAAATAAAATTTAGTTAATTTACTTCATTATAATATAAAACACAGAAAACTACAACAGTTTATAAATAAGTGTCCATGGCCTTATTCGAAGTAAATATTCTTTACATGCTTGACAGTCAAAGCCAGAAAAAGGATGATTTTTTTTTTAAATTATGAACAGGATGATAGCTTAACTTATTTAGAATTCTTCATTATGCTTTTGGACGATTGAACCAGTGGTGGAATATTTATGTTTTATTTCAATTAAATAAAATGCATTTTTGATTATAAAATACATTACTTGAAGAAGTTTGTCGGGGGGTGCGGTCAGCAAAGAACAACATAAATAAACAAAACCATATTTATTTATTTTATGCCGACGTTTCGACCTGAGTTTCAGGTCTTCATCAGGGGTTGTGTCGTAGAGGAGGGAAAGATTAGTACTAGTTTGTTTATTTATGTTGTTCTTTGCTGACCGCACCCCCCGACAAACTTCTTCAAGCATTAATCTACGGTCAACTATCTACACCTCAATAAAATACATTAATTTACATAATATTGGTTGTGGAAAAAGAAATCCATCATGTTTTCAGTAGATGGCTGTAGTGGATCGATATATCGTTAAGTATAGATCAAACAATTTCAGATTTATGCTCGTGTAGTCCATTCTGTTGTGAGTTACAGGGTGTTAAAGATAACAGTCAACAAAGAGAAATTTCGATACATTTTACACTTTTTCTTTGATAAAGGTGAAAATGCAAGCTAGACGGCTGAAATTGTGAATGGTGTTTATGATCCCGATACTGTACTAGCTAATTACGGGCGACTTTGGTTTCGCCAATTCCGTTCAGGAAATTTTGATGTTACAGACACCTTGCACTAACGGCCAGGAAGGTTCTGCAGCATTTGGTAGGACTGGAAAGGAACCATTTATTATGAGTTGCTTCCATAAGGCCAAACACTTAATTCGGATCTTTATTGTCAGCAACTAAACGTTTGAAGCTAGCGATTGACCAGAAACAGCAAGAATTGGCCAACACAAGAGGTGTCGTGTTCCATCAACAGAACGCCAGGCCACACACATCTATAGCGACTCACAAGAAACTCCGGGAGCTTGGTTGGGAAGTTTTAGTGCATCCACCATATAAACTTTCATGGTGATAACAAATTTACATCAAGAGGAGATTGTGAAAATTTGTTACTAGAGTTTTTCGGCAATAGGGGCGAAGACTTCCATGAGAGAGGCTTTATGAAGTTACCTTCGAAACATAGATAAAGTCATGAATTTCACGTAAAAATCATGAATTTATTTTTCCCCAACCAATATTGAAATATTGAATTAATTTTTAGTTTCTAAAAAAAAAAAAAAAAAAACTTTTTGCCGGGAAAACTATGAGGAAACGGAAGTGAAGTAGTTTTTTTCATTAAAAGCTCTGAGTACTACAGATCACTCATTGGGAACCCCCATTATCCAGGGGCAACAAGATTAAGTTTTGCTGACAAGTAAAGTTTTTCCAAGAAACATTCCAAATTAGTAGTGCTTTTGTCCTACCTTTTGTCAAGGTTCATACAGTACAACCACAAGTGACACAATCGGTTGTGTAATTCTAAATGCTATGTATTATTTTATTTATTCATTTCCACCTTCTCCTGCCTTATAAGCAATACAGGTGTAAAGACTGTGTATTAGGACATCTAACTATTTATTTATTTTTCGATTTTAATTTTACTAGCAGGGTTTTAGCTAATAATCCCTTAATTGCAAAATCCTCCCTCCTCCCCCCTAAAAAAACCAAAATTTTCTCAAACATCAATTAATAAGTTAGCAGTCAGTGTTTCGCCTGTGCCGACGGAATAGAAAAAGATAACATCACAGTAATGCAAAACAAAAACGGAACATCAATAATCCAAAAAAGACCGTCAAGTGGACGTAATATTTCATTCTAAAATACAAAGTATCTCAAAATACAATTTCCACTCGTACATACTAAAAGACTACAATTTTTCTGATATAATGATGTCTGAATTGGTGAAACCTTGTTTAATAAACCTGGTTTATTATTTACGACATCCAGATAATAAGAAAACCATTATATATTTTCACACGAAGAAATAATTAAATAACTAATATTTGGAGACGAATTATTCCGCTATCTGTTGAGCAAGAGAAAAAAAAATCAGTATTTAACACTATATTTTATGATTACATTTCGTAATTTGACCCTCTAGACTCGCTGAGGAACTGAAATTCAACACGAGCATATTGGCATTTCTGAGTGGAAATTGAAATTTTACAATCACTTGAATGTTTAAATTTAGGAATTTAGGTAAACATCATTTTACGATTAAATGCAAAGGGATAAAGAAGTGTAATGAAAATTTGTAATGAAAAAAGAAGTGTCCATATGTATGTATATGGATTACAAATGTGCCCAAAGAAATTCAGAATTACGTCATTCGTTTGATTGAATGTAAGTAAGCAGTTCTAAATCTGTCAGGGCACATTTGTAATCCTTATAAATGCATTATACTTATCCTCAACGATTTAATTATTAAAGATTGCCTACCTCAGTTAAAGGACAACAGAATATAATCTACAAATTTATTGTTATCAAAATTATAATATTTACTCCTTTTTCATTATTTACGAAGCATTAAAATTTGTTATTTAGCCATAATTTTACCTAATTTGTAATTAGTGCCAATCAATTCTATACATGAAGTCTATTGGCTTCCTTATTTAGTCTTTGTTAATTTTATTTATTTTTTTAAATTTTTAGTATGGATAATTTTAAGTTTGTGGAAGATTGTAATAATTATCAATAAATAAGTTATCATCATAAAAAAAAAAAATTGATTATATACTTAAATACACAGTTACCTCTGTGTGTACTGCTACCTTAAAAATAACAATTATTGAAAACCTTCATAAATGTATTCCTAGCTTCGACAGTGTAGGTGCAACAGATGAGCAAAAGTTCTCAAGTTATTTACAACTGAGCATAATAATGTTTTGGGTGTGTAACTCAGGAGCTAACATGTAAGTTCCTAAAGTATCCGTGAGTCAGGTACGTGAGTGGCACTATTCTTACCCACTTATGTTTCATAGCACTATTTTGTAATAAGCCCTTAAGAGTCACAACGCCAAGCCCATTAGCACTCCTAACTTCCTATTCGTAGCCGTGGATGAATATCAAATGGTGTCCTGATTTTCCGGCTACAACTGGCGCAGGTTAGGGATTCTACATTATGGATCGGGTTTAAGGAACGCAGTAACCTCTTGCCTGTCTGTCCATGAAACTACTTGACACTTGATGACACATTATCGGTCGTGGTAGCACGTATGACGACAATGTGTCGTCAAGGGAAGTCATCTTCGGAATAGTGGGAAGAGCTCTAAGCACCTCCCTTTCATCTTTCATTATACTGAACTTTGGCGCCTTTATGAATTTTTACACTGCTCAAATTTTTTTAAATATCTAATTTATTCAAACTTATTTGTTGAAATACATACATTTATTTACTTTTGTATTATTTTATTTTACACACTTCCACTAACATTTTTTATTTGTTTAAAACATTTTTTTATTTAAAATTTTTTTTACATTGTTTTGGATTATTTCACGTTGTCTAAATGTAAATAGAAAATATGGAGATATAAAGTAATGTTTTAGAGTCTTTATTTAGTAATTCAGTTAAAATCTCGCAAAATATTCATTTATCGTAGATTCAATGTCATGCCTGGGTGACGACAATAGTCATCATAGATTTTTTAAAAAACAGGCATTTAGACTGTATTTGGCTAAATATTACATTTTTTCGTTCACTACCTCCTTAGTGAAATTTATAAGGCGTGAAAATTATAAAATTATTATTTAAATTAAAAGAAAAGAAAATATTAAATAAAAGAAATTTAGCTTTTAACATAGTTCTCCAGAGGAACCCCCACAGCCAAAGTGTTATTGCGCCTGGTGATATTTTAAGTTCGTAAAATGAGAGCTTAGGGCCCCGATATTTCCAACACATACTTATATAGTGATTAAAAAAACAGCCGTTAGTGGTAAATATCTCTGAATTTAGCAAATCACATTACTCTTTCATAAACTCAAGAAAAACATTTTTTTAAATTAAGATGGTCGTTAGAAAAAGGCCGCCCGAAAGCCGTTTTTTCCCAACCACCACGTGAATTTTCGGTTTCCTTTTTTCAATTATAAACCATAGCAATCGACCAACAAAAACAAAATTCCTCCTTAAATTTTTTTCAAATTTTATGATAAGTATAATCCAAACATCTAATAAAACAACATTGTCCTTTCGTCGCCTACTATTTGCGTACTATATAGCTATTCTCCGATTTTTTTTTTTTTTTAATTTGAGAATTACAAGTATCGCAATATAGAGGATAAATATAAGTGATTTAGAATGATTTCTCAAAGATATTAAAAAAATAATAATAATTATTATTATCAATATTATTTCTTGAACTGATTTTACCTAATTGGATGGACTGATTTTATCACACCATGTATTGCTTTTAAGGGTTTCGGGCACCGATGCTTATCAACCAAATCCAAAAAAAAAAAAATCTACGTATTGCATAAAAAACTACGGTATTGGTTTGTTATATACCTCTACAATATTATATTTCATCGTATATTGTTATCTATCTACTCCTGCTGTTATTAATCAATTTTTTTTTCTACTTAATTCGTTTTTATATATATTTACAAATGTGTTTTTTTTATTATTATTATTTTAGTTTTTTTGTTTATGCTTCTCAGAATGATAATTGTTATCTCTTTTCGTTTTTACCCAAATGAAGACCTGAAATTCAGGTCGAAGCGTCGGCATTAATAAATACATGTTTTGTTTATTTGCGGACCGCACCCCCCGCCCCGACCATCTCCTTCACATATAAATTATTAAAATTACGAAAAAATAAACATTTGGATGGAAGAGTCCAAAAGTAGCTTTATCATTTTAATAATAAAAGTCAAAAATAATACCACTGTAGAAAATAAAATTATTTAGTTTGGCAACAAACTAGGTAACAATATATAAAAAACTACAATATAATAATATTTCAATACAATTTTTAGAAAATTAACACCATCATTAGAGAAGCAAATAATGAATAATTGATCGATTTAAAGGTTTACTACGTCAAATCTGGCACTAAGGAAATCGATTTTCTCGGGTAACGTTAGGCAAAGTACGACACTTAGGCCTATATTTCCACACCATAATATTGTTTCAAGAATTAAGAAGTATTACTGAAGTTTTAAGGATAACGGTTTACGTTAACACCGTTTTACTTCCTTATCTATTCGGTGGGAATAATTTCACGTTATTTCACTTAATTTACATTTATAGGGTCCCTTGAATCCAAAAAAAAAATATTGTCGTTAACCGCCAACACTAGAGACCTTTCATTTTCCAAAACTACCAACCTTACCGTATGAGAGCAACTTCCTTGGCTAAATAAACCTGTTTTAAATCCTTGATTTGCCGCAAATTAGTAAGATTTGTCAAAGAGAGAAAACTTGCTTCAGACGATTGTTCAGCCCACTCAACCGTAAAATGAGTAGAGACATCCGGTGGTAAAAGTATAATACTAACCACACTGGTCCCCAAGAATGTCAAAAGAAAGCCGAGAATGAGGCATTTCTGGATCTTAAATGAAATAATACCGTCTGTAGCCGAGGGGTTTAAGATGTCTATATTAGCAAACTTATAGGTTTTGATGAAATGAAAACTTGACTCCCCTCCCCCTTAGCAAGATTAGTTAACATAACAGGACTATTTTATATCAACCAATCTTAGCTTTTGTAAATTTATTAGAAATATTAACACAATTTCAAATATACAACCCACAATATTAACCAATTCACATGAAATCCGCTAAATTGCATTCCTTGATATTAAGGATCACATAATTAACCCTTATGGTCCCTAACGAGATATTATCGACTGCGTCTGCTGCGTAGCAATGACGTCTTTATTTTTCGCATAGCAAGACAACATTATCTCCAAGGGAAAGGCAGTCTTCGCTAATGGTCCTAGCAATCGAAACGACGATATGAAAAAGCAAAAGACCTCAAAATAAATTCAGGATACAATATCAAAGATCCCATTTCAATGCAGAATAACTGAAAACAGTCCAAATTATTACACAAAGAACTATTATATAAATTAAATGAGTAAACAAAACCAAACTAATAAAAAGTTTTTCAAGATTATTACACCGAACAAAAAAAAAATGATAACAGGGTAATCCCATGATTCGAGGATCATCAAGGGTTGATTGATCTTGTGATTTAGGTAGCAAATCTAAAAAAATATCGGCCGGAGAGTTCTGAAGAAAAACCACGTACGATAAATGGACGTATATATATATTTTTTTACACGATTTTTTAATCAGCGTAGATTGGAACGTATATCGTTCCACGTTGTCCAGTGGATACAGTATTTCAACTTATAGAGAGCAAAGATGATTTCCAGGTATGCTATAAATATTGACCCTCTAGTAAAATAAAGCTTTAAAGTTTTCAGCCTCCCAACTCTTTTGGCTTTTCGGCCATCTTGAAAAAGCACTTTTCTTAAAACCAGAAAAAAAGTCCTGATTCCAGTGAATACAGTGTAAAAGATAAACTTACTCTACTATATCAACTTCGCTCAGTTCTGACCAACTTTGCAATGGTATGGAAGTACTGTAAAATATTGACACCTACTTGGGAGTATGAAGTACTTAATTTCATACTTTATGTATGAATTTTTTTAAAAAATCAATCCTCTACAAAATTGGTTATTAAAAGCACATCACACCACTGAACTCCGAGAAAATGGTATAACTAACTTTTTCCTCCAAATAATGATAATATACGAAAATTCTACGAAAACTACTCTCCACAGTAGTTCCGAATTTCCCGATATGCTATGTTTGAAACGGTAACATAGAATACTAAATAACGATATTCCGATGATGTCAGAAGTATAATATCGATCTTTTAATATTATAGAAATAAATGTAGCAATATTGATACCAGTTCACAATACACTTAAATATTAATATTTTAAATCATCAAACCTTACTATTCAATTAAACAAAGTATAATTATAAATATATAAGAAACAAAGCATAGGACGAAACCTTATCTATCTTATATCATATCTAATCTATTAAGGGAAACCTAACAACGGTATCCATATCTAAATTAGAAACTAACTACTTTGGTTGTTGTTATATCGCACGTTTACTTGCTCTATCCGATATTCCTTATCGATATCAATATCCAGACCAACCGTCAGGAGAAATGGAAGGTGGGATAATAATAAGGAACCAGGTTTTCATGAAAGGGAAACCGGTATACATTAAAACATTTTGACGTGAAATAACGAACTCGAGTTGATGTAAAACAATTAACTCAGGTTATTATAATGCAAGTTTTGTTTTAAAAATAAACCTTAATCCACAATGAATTAATATGATTGACAAAAAATAAAACATGTGAAATATTGAGTGACAGAGGATTATTTTGCCCCTGATAAGGGTGTTACGATTGCCATGGTAAGATATCTGCGTAGACAAAAGGATTATGGGGAAAAACAAAAACGCGAGTGATGTGTTTAGACGAGTGGGCATTGGTTTTGTGAAGGGGAATCTTCAGCACGTCCTAAATAGGAGAGTTGTGGCATTACATCGTTAGGGATTATATCTCTATAATTATGGTGATATGGTGACCGGAAAGGAAATATCGGACAACCTTGTGTTCTGCCAGGAGTACACCAAAGACTACGTGAGGTTCGAACTAAATTTTATTTTAATATCACTTTTATATTCCTTTATGCAGTAATGTAAATAATAGTTGCTAAGGTTAATCATTTAAGTTAAAGTTAAGTCAACCTATAAGTTCTCATTGCTTTATTAATTAATATGAATTATTTTCTTTCCTTTTTCATTCTGTGTACATATATTTCTTCTTATCTTTAAACTTTTGTACATATAGTTCTTCTGTTCATTCTCATGCATGTACAGTGCTTTCAATTTGTTAATTTTACCTATGTTTTTATTTGTTATGTTTACTTAATATTTCGATAATTCAACAGGACGAAGGTAACACCCCTAGGTTTTCTGTTATCTACATGTAAAGGTATTCGGCAGTGGTTAAAATTCGATTATTATTTATATAAGGGTATATTGTGGGCATATTGTTTCTGGGTTTTCGTTATTTCAAAGAAAAAAATAACGTGGCGCCTAAGGAGCAATTTATTCTTTATTGTTTTGTCTTTTTTTCCCTTTTGGCGATTATAGTTATTTCTTTTTTTGTTATTTTCCTTAATCTCACCCCCTTCTCCGCTGAGCGTGGGCAAGTATAAACGATAAATATATAACTAAGGATAGATCAAATTTAGACAAAACCTGGTCGTAGACAGTTTACAATTATAATAACCAAGGTATTGGTCAAATTAAAACATTTACGCCACCAGAATATGGAACACATAACAACATCGAGTTATCTATTCATTTACGAATAAAATTTTCGCGTCTATTTGGCAGAAGTATGCGAAGTATGCGCAACATGCAGTCATCTGCGTGACGCTTGTAGAGCGCTGGTGTCGTGTCGATCTCGACACATCACCGCACACGCGTCCCAATATGCACGTAGTCTTGACGTAAACATTTTTCCTGCAAAAGAGAAGCAGAGTGCAATCAGACGCTCTGATGACGGCATGGAGCATAATTCCTAATTACTGGGTATATAGGTTCTTATAGATGTTTTATGTACATGTTTGTATTTAAGTATGCTCTAGAATTCCAGGGGGTTATAAAGTTTACAATTAGAAATTCACCAATCGAATTTTCGCATCCCGGCTCCCTGCCTACAAAAGAAAACATAATCGAAGTAATAAAAAATCGATACACGGGTCATATTCGTCAGTCGGCGTTGAGTCACGCAGACACCCAGCGTTGCTTCAATTTACATGAGACAACTGGTGCTAACGGAACAATTATGAATTTCGAAGAATTTTTTTATTAAATAATTAACGAAAATAGAATTATTTAAAAATTATCAAATAATCAAATCAAGTTCATATAAGTAATCATCATCGAGACTATTTCACAAGCTACTAAACAATTTGATTACTTCAGTTAAAAGTAATTTAAAACCTACAACCCTTCAATAATTACATTCTAACTGAAATGCATTGTTCATATATATAATTTAAGGAGACGTGGGAATAACAAAGCAGACGTGGTTCCTCCAAATGAAGAAGTTTAAAAGGATGGTCATAAAAAATAAAACTAATTCAGAAGGTAATATAATAAATATAAACAGGGTGTACCAGGTAAAAACTACGAAATTTCAGGGACTGATTGTACACTTTGAAAACCGCAAGGCAAGGCATTACCTCACCCTTTTTTCTTCCTTAAGAAAATTAGTTTGGGATTACAACTTGATCATCAGCTTGATCGAAATACCTGATCTATTGATATCAGTCAATTACTAATCCCTGACTTGTATTTGAACAGGATTAGATACGACCACTTCTAATTAACAAGAGCAAAGACAATCTGCTGGATTGTGATCAATATTCAACCTTCCAACGGTACTAGCTTTAACTAGTCGCTTTTAATTAAATGACCTTAATTGCATCAAGAAGACATAAAATCGATCATTTAGTAATTATACAAACATTTATGAATTTTAAATTTTATTAATATTATGTGAATCTATTCTCATTGGGTTCAAATGATTATTTATAACTTCATGATTTTTTTACACTAGAATTTTACTGGCCGTGCTATTGAGATACCATTTTTTATAGTTTTAATCCTTATCTAAAATTTCAGTAATCATTCGAGTTTATTCGAGGAATTTCCGGTACAAAATCTTAATACTTTTAGGAACTTAGGTACAAAAACTTCTTTGAACCCTTCTGATCAACTATACATAGGCAATCTGCTGGGTTCAGTGGTCCATAATCAATCTTCCAATAGGGTTACAACAAATTATACTTTGGGAACGCAAGTGAGAAAATGCCTTAAGAATAGGATTTTCAATATTCAGATGTCGACATAGCTAATTATTCAACAAGTTCATTGTAAATTCAGTATGATATACATCCCCTTTGATTTAAATAATCGTTAAAAAGAGATAACTCGTTTAATAAATCTCAGAATGAATTTAAGAAGTAAAATGAAATTCAGATTATCTCTAAATGTAACACCATGTCAATAATCGGTCAAGGTAAATTAAATTAGTTCCAAGATTCTCATAGTAGTTGTGCGTTATCATAACTTTCAAATCCGTTTGATTATTATACTTATGGCGTAGTGGATTAAATTAGGAATAATCCATATTCCCAGAAATATTCGTTGACAAATTTTGGTATGATAAATAATTTTATTATCATTTCGAATAACTTAGTTGATGTGTTATCAATAATATTTATATTTTTAATATAAACAATTTATTTCGAACTAAATTAAGACAAAAATGATAATTTTCTACTTATACCGACAAGAATAATATGAAAAAAAATTGATATATATTATAATGCTAATAACCATCACTACTATTTATAATACGTTATCATCTTTTCATATATACTATTTATAATATATAATAAAACAATTTGAACGAGCGAAAAAAAGATCTAACTCTAACAATAATCAATGATAAAACTGAGAAAAATATTTAATCATTTATTCGTTTGAATGATTTACTTCGGCACTCGAGAGCCGAAGCTTCGCGATATTTTAAGAAATAGTAAATCTTAAAATCAAGTATTTAAGCTCAACTCTGACCTTTCGTTATGAAAACTATTGTGATATATTTCTCACGTTTTCCAACCCAGAAAGGGGAACAACAAAAACATTAGAAATACCGTGTCTAAAATAACTTATTAAGACCAATAATTATTAATTTTGAAAAAAATTTAAAATTTGAAACCATCATATAATAATTTTGATCATACAAAACTAAAAGTAAAATGAATTATTTTTCATTTTTTTTTTAATAACATTAGTTATACAAAAGATAAAAAGATTGAAGATATAAATTGTTTTAAAAATTACAGTACTCTTTGTTAATTAGAGAATATGATAATCCGTAAAAATAATATATTAATAGATAAATTAATGATAGATTTTTATACGAACTCAATACACCAGAGAAGGGGAATAATTCATAAAAAATAATAGGATTTAATTTTTCATACGCAGCAGAATATCAAGGTCACAGAAAAATGTATACTACTATATACACATCAATATTTAAAACCTTCAATATCACTTTTAAATATTTATTCTAATACTTTATGAAAGATCAGAAAAACCTTAAATAAATATATATACTTTGATTAATTAATCGTTTAAAATAAATTTTAAAACACAGGATAATTAATAGTTATAAAAAAAAAGTATTTCGAAGCCATTATCTAAGCCTAAAACAAATCTGATGCGATGCGCAACTTTCACTTAACACCCTGAAAGGCGAACATTCATTCATTATTTTATAATAATTTATTATTTTTCTCTTTGTATAAAAACTCATATTTTAGGATTTCTCGAGTTAAAAATAACGTATCAACTTTTTGCCCGTCGAGAATACAATAGTTCAATAAAATATAACAAATCCGTGATCAAGAGAGATCGGATACGTTCGACTACCTCCAATTTTTTAGTTTCTAATTGGCATATTTCTCTATTTCTTGAGTTAATAATCAAATTATTTCATATTTATACATTTTTTATTACTGTTAACAATCAAGGGTAGTTAATTATTTCAAATAAACAAAATTAAAGATACTTTACAAAAAGAGTTTTTGAAAATTTGGTATTTAAGCTATATTAAACTATTTCAATGAATATAAGACCTTGCCGACATTTTAGATAACTTGATTGCACAACGATGTACCGAGTTTAATCAAAATAGTTTTAGCCGTTTTTGAGAAAATCGAAAGTGGCACTTCTTGACGGTCAATTTTATAAAAAAAGTTGCTGTCACGCACAATGTATGTACCTTCTTTAAATATGTAATGTCAGTTCCGTAAGACTTTTAGTTTTTGAGCTAGGCTGACCACACTATTTTGCGGGACTAAGTTATTTTAATTCGGGGAATGGGACCTTAAAACGTGTTTTCCGTCGAAATGATTTCCCTTACTGTATAAGAGAAGTAATAAATTATATTATACGTATACGAGAAAGTTATAAATTAAGAAACCGCCGGATGTTAATGTAGACCCACAGTATTTTCCTTACATTTTTATTGGGTAGCTTAGTCCAATATGATAATAATAAGAATCGTCCACTGTATCTTGACCAATAGTATTAGTCCTATCAATATTTATTTTTTGGAAAACGCATGGAAACTGTTATTCCTGCAAAGATCATTATAATCACTTTAAAGTGAACTGAACAAACTATGTTGAGTACTTGACGTATATTTCTTGAGATTTAAAATATTTTTCAAGACGGTTCATTTTCGATAAATGTAGCACATGGTCAAAATCATATAAAAATATTGTTTAAGCAGCACTGGAGTCATAAAATACCCGATATTAATCATATTTCATTTAATTAATTGATAATCGAATCAGGTAATTATATCAGATAATTAACCATATAATATATTAAGTAATTTTTTAAAAAAATTTTGTATGTTAACTAGATTTTGACAAAAAAAATGAGTCATGTTTAGAAATATTTGATATCTCTACCAGGCAAACAGACATATGTAAGTACTTAAAATGATTTTAATAATAATAGTTTATTCTATTTTTTTTTTTTTTTTTTTTTTTTTTTATAGCGCAAATCAAGTTATCAACTGACAAGTTCCGAGGATCGTAGTAAGATTACCTGTGACTTGGGCGCCAAATGCATAGAACGTGAAGAACTAAAATTGAAACGACGGTTAAATCACAAAAGCAGCATACATTTTAAGAAATGAATGAAGGGAGCCGTTTGAAAATGGACCCAACACAAGCAGTATTAAAGGCTGTAAGCCTAAACAACCATCTGCAGTCCAACCCCAACCACCTTCTTGTACCCTCCCTTCGGATTACAGCAAAGCTAAAGAGGGAAACACTTCGTAACTCACATTTTTAAACAAGACATTTACGATATCATTGGAAGCAAATATATAAAAAATAGTGGCATTTTTTCATCGCTACTGAAAGTTCTTACAAACAGGTTATCAGAGAACATTAGGAAACAGCATTAATAATTTCCTTTTATCTGCTACGAATCTCAATTCCTGCAATCTATAATCTACACAGTATCAGTAATCCTGCTCTATTTTCTGAAAGACTTGCAACCAAATTGATAACTCCAGATAAAAGGGTATTAGTGAAGGTGCGTATACATCCCAGCGTATACATTTCTAAACATTTCTTAGATATTAACAGAAATTTGCTAAGAAGCAACGCATAATACAAAAAATTAAGATCATACAAAAGATAGAATAGAAATGTTAACTGATTCATGCTACGTCATCCTTCAAAGCTTAATCAATATACTTCATCTATTTTCAAAATTATGAGCATTGCTTAATTTTTTTAAATTATTCCTGAATTTTACTATTTTTATTTATTTATTTCGTAAAAATAAAAATTAATCATCAGATAAAATTCTGACAGTAATCCTTGGGTCATGACATTCCAAAATTCTAACGCTAGTTTTTACGACATTAAATTAAGCTGTCACGAAACTGCGAACTCTCTTCTAGCCAGAGAGATATTGAACCACCGTTATAAAACTATTATCATTATTGGACACTGGCTTTTCTACTGCTAACAATAGATATATGAATAATAAAATTCGATTCCCAAGTAAATTCAGTTTCAACCCAAACGTTAAAATAATTCTATTCGCTTATCAAGATCTATAATCTTCCTGGTATTAATTATTCCGAAAAGATTCTTAAAAATTATAATCATTTTAAGAACAACTATTTTAAATACCAGAGGGAGCTGATGGGATGCGCTATTATCAGGATATATGGGAGATGAGAAAATTTTTAAAAGAAATTTTGAAGGTCACAGATGTAAATAAATGAATAAAAAGGTAAGAGGAGTCATTCAACTACCCCTCCCAAGCTGCAGAAGTGCTTTGAGGGTCGGCCGGAACGCCATCGCCGGGCTCCTATATAGCACTTTTCCGACATTACACAATATTGTGGACACATTTTTCCTCCTTTTCCACAGTGGACATACGTAACAAAAATCCTACTTAATTTTTAAAGAAATTCTTTACAACTGCATCCAGATCACCAGTGCCTACTTCCTGGTAATATGACCAATAATTACGTAGGGATCAGTATAGCTCTAGTTCATAAAAAGGGCAACATGGCGGATCCCGGGTTGGAAAGTCAGACAAGTCCATTTGCCAAGCAGACGGGGGGAGGAGGATGGCCCGAGCCAAGGTTACACCCCCCCGCCGATAGAATGAGATCGCCCGCGGGTCTGCCGGAACCTAGCAAGCAGTCGGTAACTTGTGACGTCACAGGAGCAAGCTTCCGGTCCCACAGATTATATTTATCGTTGCAACACATGTAAAAGGGTGGATATAGGAAACATGTGCTCCCCACCATTTCCAATAATCATATTGATATTGGATTAAAAAGTTGAATTTTTTAGAGGAAAATAATACTCAAGTATAGATCATTTACTAAGAAATCTGAACACCCAGTTTATATTTTTCTTTATTTTTAAAATTTCTTTAAAATTATGATCATGTGCAGTTACATTAAAGACCATAGTTATAGGGATTTGAATTGATACATGATTTATGTTGAGAATGCCCTGTATCAACTTATACTTAATTTGTTTCCGCCATAATAAATGAAAGCAGTCAATTATAAACTAAACATAAAAACACAGATAAAAGAAAATTTTCTTTCATGTGCCTCTTTCCCTATGTGTACCAAGCAGCACAAACGGCTGATCCATAATAACTATTATGAAATTATTTCGATTAGACATTGACCTAACCATAAAGAATAGGGCAGGGTTAAAATCAAAATTGCATTAGTTATTCTTAAAAATTAATAATGATTCCTCTATTTATCACTAAGTTATATCGCTGTACCAGTTCAACAGTGTAACATCTCAAAAAACGGTTATTTTGAGCTATGCATGTAATCCGAGCGATAAGGGTAAGACCTATGCAGTAAAACACAGAATTGTTCCAAAACATATGTTATCAAATCCAAGTAAAAAAAAATATTTCGCTAAGATTATAGGTATATCTCAAAATAACCATTTTCAGAGATGTTACACTGCTGAACTGGGACACTGATACAACAAAAGCATTTTAAAAAAGATAGGACTCACTATTTTTATTTTATATGATAGTGATAATTAAAATAGAAACAAAATTTTATGAATCAAATATTTAAATAATTAATAATCAATGCCTTCATTAGAAAAAATTAATATTTAATGAAATAACTAATAACTATACGATAAAACCTTTTTTGATACAGAGAAGGCTGACTTAACCAATGACAACAAAAAAACATAATGACAAAAATATAACTTTAAATAAACACAAAATAATCGATAATTCAGCTGCATTAATAAATATGAATATACTTTTATCAAAGAATGACTTTTAAGATTTTAAATAAAAACCTATTCAACTACAATAATTAATGGAAAAAACTTAAAACAATAAGTCAATACATGGAACAACAATATTATTAAAATAAGCACTTTAAGGATTTTCTTGTGATTCAATTTTATTTCAGGCTTTTCTTTCTCAACAGAGTACACCAATATTAATAAGCTAATTTAGTGAGAGATTTCAAATGTGTTTCAAAGCTTAAATTTTTATCATTACAACCTTGAATGTAAAATAATTGAAATACAATTGAAAAGCCATAACCATAATCAAACATACTTATTTGTAACTATGAATAGAAAAAAATACAAATTTTGAAACAAGCAATAATAAAGAATTATTAAGTTTCTAATTTTTTTTTTAATAAAAAGATTTAATGTTAAATAAGATTGTTTATTAATTTTTTTTTTATTCTTTCATAAACATAAATATAATAAAAAGAACTACATGTAGCATAAATAGGAAAACAAAGTTTGTTTTACAAATAATATTCCTAACTACTCATTTGAATATGAAATGCGTGCATTTTTTTTTTTTTTTTGGAAGTAGGTACAATTCAATTAGATATTTATTCACAATCAAGTTCATTAATGGAAGGTTGTATTATGTAAATAAGCAAGGTTGATTTTTTGAGTCTGTTTTTATTTTCTAACTTGAGATGTGTAACTTGTGAAACGGTTTCAAACCATGCCAATAAAAGCCTAAACATTTTTTTTATATTAATTTTCATCAAAAAATCTATCAAATGGTATTATTATTGGATGTACACGAAACAAAACACATAAAAAAGATTGCTAAATAATGGCCTAAAAAGATAATTTTCTTTTATTTTATCTATATTTCCAAAATAAATAAAATACAGTGAATGAATGAGTTCATTAAATGGATACATACAATGTAATAATTTATGACAATGAAAGAAATCCCATTCAAAAACTTATTTTAAATTGGAGGAAAATAATCCATAAAGAACTGAAATACAGCAGAGTATTCTTTAACAATAGTTTTATTGATATTATATATTTTAAACGATATCTTAATATTATTGATTTATGTCTACAACATCGATAGACACTAAATTCTCACATTCACACACCAAAAAATATAAGCATTAGAATATTATGAAATTAGTTGACACATACATCAGAATCCTAAGACTGAAATATATTTTGTACATTTCAGAAAGCATTCATTTTGATCCAGAACAAACTTTATATTGAACATAAAAAATTAAATTTCCAGTACAAAAAAAAAACTTCAAAGCTCTATGAATCAGTTAAAAGATGCATTATGATCCAAAACATTTCAAATTTACATTTCTTCTAAAAATGAATTCCACAATCCAGGAGAAAAATTACTTTTAACAAATATTTTGGACTGAATTACAGTGCCAAAAAAATGTTAACAGAATATAAACAAAATGCACTGGCATCTGTTGCCCATCAAACATTAATTTCATGAATGGGAACTATTACTTAGATATATACACTCAAATTTAAAAAGATTTCATGATCGCAATGCTTTCCTCTGCTATATATTTCATAAATAGTTAAGTGAAAGTACAAAATATATATAACAAATTGCCATCTAGAATAGTCGTGTAATAATTAAATTAAGTTTTTATGAATTGTTAAAATTTATTTCCATTAAATAGCCAAATTTAATTTTTTTAATGCTGTAAACTATGCAGTAATTAATGAAATGTTTTAACAGGCAAACAATGCCACATTCCAGGAATATTCAATTTCATATAAAAACCAATACAATTACAGAGGAAGGATCAATCATTTTACCAAATACAGAAACATTTATAAAAATATAGTATTTGACAATATATTTAATCAATCATATTTGGCAACTAATTTTGTGACACGATTGGAGCATTTTGATTACCTACAGCCTAAAACATTATGTAGGCTCTGACCATAAAAGCTAAAGAACTGATAGATACTGAAACAAAGTTTACTTTAATGGAGAACTTTCTTAATTGTCAAGTTATACCAATGATCAAAATTAAAGGAGAATACAAATACAAAGTTGAGGAAAATGTAAATAAATTTAAACAATTTCCGACAGATTACAAAAATTAAATACCAAACCCAAATGTATTCAACTTTGAGAACTAACAAACGCCAAAATATGAACTACTATATCATTATATAAAAGATGTACATAGATATAAAGGGCATATCTAATGCAAATACTATCAACAAATATTGAAATATGGGTTCAACATCTTATGTTATCGTATTTAACTTATCAACTTATATCATTTAAATATTTATTTACTATTTAAAAATAAAAACAAAACAAAATTTCAATAATTATTACTTTTAATCCAAACAAATTTCACTAATCTCTTATCACAATGGTTTGACAACAAACCTACTTAAGATACCAATTTGTAACCAAGACTGTCATATAGATTAAAACAACCCATCCTAGATAAAAAAAAAAGAAAAAGAAAAAAAAGAAAGGAGGCATGTCTATAATGAACTATTTCACCCCTGCTCAAAAGTAGATAACACACAAATTAAATTTATTAAAAATTTTTACCCAATGGATTTAATACTGATCTGAAAATAAAATAGTAATAATATTATTTTGAAAGTACTACCTCGTTTAGCTTCCGCAACTTCTTCAGCTGAAAGATCACCTGGATTGACAACTACTATTACAGGTTGTTGGTCTTCACCTTCACTATCATCAGAATTGTATTCTGGCAATGCCTCCCTCTATGAATGAAATAGAAGGATTCAGAGTGTTTATAAACTGACTAAAAAAATGAGGTACAATGTTGGTGTACCTCTAGTTAACAAACTATTTCACTAATGATTTAGTAATGTACATAAAATAACATATGTCATTGAGTAACTGCAAACTAATTTTAATTTTTATAAAAACCGCCAAACTACAGAAGGTAGGTTTCAACAAAACATTACACCAAGACAATGACACAAATTATTGGGTGCAGTGTCAATTTAAAATTTACCTTTGTATCAACGGTTGGACCTTCTTTGAACCCAACTTGCTCTTTTAAACGTGCTAAAAATGCAGGTTCTTTAGGTTTTATATACGCAACATTTCTTTTGGACATTTCACTACGAGGGGAATGACATTATAAGTATCTCCTACAGCAGTAAACTAAACGTTTTATCGATCCTAAAGGAAATAAATAAACAACATATTCACTATAATTACAACATAATAATATAACTACAACAGTACAAATTCGGCACCTTTAGCGTAGCCTCTTCAAATCAATGCCATTGCTATAGTTGATTTAGGTTAATTTTACTTTTTTTAAACATAAAGTTAAATTCGGCTATTATTTGGACGTCTTTAATTTTCTTAACAATTGTATTTTAAAATATATTAGGTCAAAACGCAAGGAAATTATTTTCTATTAAACCAGGGTATACTCTAATGCTCAAGTAAGCAATAGATTGTAACGGTCAACAATACAAATTTGTTCCTAGTATTCGGTGTTTGTGTATATTTGCATTTTTAACTATAAAAGATAGTCAGTGATAATTTGTGTTTTTTTTCAACGTTCATTTTATGTTAGCTGTTAGGATATTGTTCCATTATTTTACGAAATTACATTAAAAGTTTTTGAGTTGTAGGTAAACTATACCATTTTCAGTTCTTATCATATTGTGATTAGCTGAATGTTTTAGATAAGTCAGAACAATGGAAGATGATGAGTATTCAGATGATCCTTTGAATACTTCAGCAGATATATTTGCCAACAGCAGTACTGATACAGTAACTGAAAAATTTCCTCCACCACCTTTGGTTGATGGAATAAACGAAAAATTGATTTTATCACCTAGAAGTGACTCTCTCCTGGATGAGTTTCTTTCTGACAATAATAACCCTCATAGAATTTGTTGCCCATTTTGTATTTTTGACTTTGGTTTTGAATATATTCTTAAAGAACACATCAAAACTTCTCATCCACTAGAAGTAAAACAAATACTCTGTTCGAAGCCTGGTGATATTGAATTTTATGAATGTCCATTTTGCGAAGCCAAGTTTTATCACAAAGATTTATTGCCGAAACATGTGCTACGGAAACACCAGTTGTCTATAGTCAGCATGTTCTCAGGATTCAGCCCAGAAAAGTATGTTTATTGTCGATTCTGTCCTCATAAGATAATTCGTAAACATTATAAACTGTTATTGATTCATATAGAGAGGAAGCACTTACAAGTTTTTGAAAATTATTTCATACAGAAGTATTCCAGAATAACTAGAAGCGTAGATGACTTAAAAGTTATTGAAACACAAGATTTTGTAAGTGAGTATACATCACCAGGATTGTCAAACCAAATGAATAAGTTAACTACTAATGAAATGGTGAATGATTCTCCCTCAATTAAATCAATACTAAAACCTCATACTGCATATCCTATAGAAGCAGCAGAAACAATTGATGACATAATGTTTACTACTGATGTCTCTGTTCACTATGCTAATTTTGAAGTTAAACCAACCAGAAATGCTAGAAGAAAGTTGAGATTTAATTTACCTAGTCCAGAAAAAGAACATGATAAAGAAAACATGGATGTTACACCTAAAAAGAGAAAGAAAACAGGTGAACAAAGCTCTAAATGGTTAAAAATTTTCAATTCCAAAAAAAAATCTGTTGATGTTGATAGTATTGATGCTAAGCAGTTAGCTCATTTCAGATGTGGTATTTGCTTAGAAGGCTTCAAAAAAAATTCAAAATTAGCTGAACATGTAAAGAAAAAGCATAAAGGTATTACTCTGCAAGCACAATACTGCTGTGGAGATTGTGATGCTAAGTTTTATCGTAATAGCTTCTTGCGTCGTCATTGTAAGTTTCATCACTCTCCACTATGCTTGAAATCTACTTTTGTCAAAGATCAAGGGAAATTTTAGTTTTGCTGTATGTATATTTTTGGGTGACAAAGCTATATATATTTATATACCTTTTGTGATAGTATTTGTACTAACATGATTTTGTGTTAGTATTTGTAAATATTAAATTTATATGATTAAAAAAAAAAAACCTATTCATAATTGTGAATAGGAAAAAATAGAATAGTAAAATCCCTTAATTTCTTCTGGATTAGTTTATTCTTTTTTAATCAATATTTTATAACTAACTATTTTAAGTTAAAGATTTTTTTTATTCATTTTTAAGCTTCATAAATTGTTTTAATGATCTTAATCGGCTTAACTAGTACTCAAGATTGTAACGTTATAAATTATTATTATTCTGATACTCTGGTCTGACAAGAACCATAGCGAACTTATCTCCACAATCTCTTACTTTCTCCCTCAATCTTTGAGCATTCAACCGCCTTTGATCCTCTAGCCATCTGATCTGGGAATGTCCTATTTTTCGTTTCCCATAGAGCATCTTCTTGGATATCCCTTGATCGGGCGTCCTCTGTACATGTCCTATACATCTTATTCAAGCTCTTTTAACTAATGACATGATGTTGGGTTCCCCAAACAGTTCTATTAGCTCATTATTCCTTCTTCTCCAAACTCTATTCTCCGAGACATCTCCCTATATCATACCCAATACTTTTCTCTCCCAGGAGTTATGCATCCATTCCGCTTTTCTTGTCAAGGACCATGTTTCATAACCACTGGCCTTACAACATTTTGCATATGACCTCTCTCATAGAGAGAGCTTTAAACTTCAATACTGTCTATTGACTATTACCAATTATACATTATAAAGCTACAGCTAAATTTCTTTTGTGTACTTATTTATTTTAGTATATTGTTCATGCTAAGAGACAGGATAATATTTTGTCTATTTCAAAATTGTATGTATTTACTGTGATAATTTTCATGTAACATTTAAATTTTGTTTTTTATTAATTTAACATTTCCCCTAAAAGAGTAATTTTATTTTATTTAAAGTATTTAAAAATTCTAGTCAGTCATGTGTTTAAAACATTCCGATAGACTAGTGGTCTGTGAAGCTGAAAAGTCTTATTCACCATTAAGGTTTAAAGAAAAATTTATAAGAGCCATAGTTATATTTTATGGATAATTGTTTTTATCTTATTTATTCAATAACCAATGCATCACCATATACTTCTCATAGTTTATTTAGCTTCTCAATTAATTTCCAATAATGTTAATTTTGGAAAATGTTTGTCCAGTATGATTGCTTATGAAAAAAATCATGTCATTTAATTAATTTATTTTTTATATTGGTTACTATATAATAACCAATATAATCAGTAGAAACCTAATATGCAATTTCAAAAGACCTGCATAAACACAGCCAAAGTTTCGGTTTTTTTTTTTGGGTTTTTTCAGTAGTTATTAAATGAAAACTTGACAGAATAGCTTTCCTTACAGTGGTCAAATTTTCTCCAATTTAAGACCAAAATAGTCTCTATATCACCAGTGCTTTCTAAAATTAATCGTTTGTTTCTAAAAGATTTTCTTAAAAATGATAGATAATTCAAACATTGCAAAGTGGTCATGCTTAATTACTCCAGTAGTGATTCTTAAATTGTAATAAAATGTGCATCACATTGATAAAAGATATTTCTGTACATCAACAAAAGTTCAATATAACTCTATACCTGAAATGTTCATTCTTTCAATGTCTTAATTTTTAACACCCTGGCTGTAGAAAAGTTTCAAACAAAAGAGCAAGGTTGAATGAGCATCGAATGCAGGAGACACAATCATCTTGTAGCGGACAAAATGATTTTCTCCCAGATCCTAGTTTTCCATTTGAATGTAAGGGAGAGAGAGGCACACAAATGTGATGCTAGGTGATACTTCATATTACAATATCTTCAGTGGAGCCTTGCCAGAAGAAATTTTCTATCATATCCGAAGTTTTTTTTTTCATCCCTCTGCCTTGCCATTTCTGGCATACAGGGTCATCAGATCCGAAGTAATGCACTGTGAACATTACTTATTCATATGCTTATACTTAATATACAGTGCTGAGTTTGTGTCACACCCAATGAAAATAACTATTGCCAACTTCACCGTTGCTATTTTTATACAGCATTTCAATGGCATTTGCTTCAACTTTCACTAAGAACTGTCTTCACTCATGAGTTCACTAGTAACTTCATTATGTTTGCCCCATAGTGTTCTGTCTTAACTAGCAGATTTTTCTGTGGTCCCACTCTACTGTTACATAGCCGTAATCAAACGAAACCTTGGATCACCTCCCCTAGTTGATGTTTTTCTCTTATACAGGCACTGTCAAAAACACCTCACTCTACCACCACCTTTAGATAATGTTGCATAACACCATGCTTGCTGGTGTTACCAAGTCCAAAAGTCCGTGCAGAGAAGAATCTGGCAGATTGGAGATGAAAATTCAAACTTGTTGATTAAGAAAATGATCCTGCCTCTTGCTCAAGTCAACCTTACAAGAATTGATTGTATTGGCACCTCCTGCATTTGAAACTTTTCCTCAGCTAAGGTTGTTATAAATTATAAAATTGTTAGAACGGCCTTGTGTATTTCTGTACATCTTTCTTTTCTTTTTTTTATGTCAATTTTATTATAAATTAATAATCATCCAGTTTTTTTTTTTAAGTAATGAAAAATTGATCTTTATTTTAAGACAATTGGTCCCCTAAGAATAACAATTTTAATAGCATTGTTAGCCTATATTAACTGATTTTAAATAAAACTATGAACAAAAGGTAAATATTTATCCAAGTTTATATTGATATTTATTAGTTACACGTTGTGGAAGATTGATTATTAAGGAGATGGATATTTAAATTATGTTAATGAGGAAGCCTTACGGATAGATGTGGGTAAGGAGTTCCAAAATAATGTAGCTCATTGAGTAAAGGATTTTTCAAATGAAGCAGTTCTACAACAGGAAGGGATGTACAAATTGGTAGATTAGGATCTTGTATTTAACAGGTGGATGAATAAACATAAGGTGAGGAGGTCAATAATATAGAAAGGTTTTTCGGTTATGAGGGATTAAAATATATATATGCGCTATGGAGGTATAGTCTTTGGAAAACCGGGATAGAACCAACTTTGATCGGAATACTAGTGAGAGATATGGGAACGTCTGAGAATACAAAGATGAATCTTATAATATTTATAGTCTTTTTTTTTTTTTTTCGGCCAAGACTCCCATTGGAGTCCTATACTCCCTAACCATGGTTGGGGGTCAAAGTTCTTCATTTTGTGGGACCGCCACTCAATGAAAAAACTCAACGTCCCAGGCCGAATTCAAACCGGCACCACCAATAGACATCACATTGGTAAGACTGTGTCTTTACCACTGAGCTATGGGCGGCCCAAGATATATAGTCTTATGAATCAGTTCAATAATCGTTTTAATCTCATTTCTTATTCAACTCTCCTTATACTAGGCATCCGTAAGATATGAAAAGTTACTAGAAGCTGGCAGATACTTATTGAAGGATTGAGATGATTTTTGGGTTATTTGAGAAATGTGGCTATTCCATGTTAAGTGCTGATCAAAGGTGACTCCTAGGTTTTTCTGAGGTATATTAATGGATAGTATATACATGTATTTATAGGTCGGTAGAAAAATTATATTGGGAGTGGCAGATACCATTAGATAGGTGATTTTTATGTATAGAAAATAGGATTGGTTAGAGGGAGTAACCTTGAGGAACACTGTGAGAGTAGTTATGATGAGGGGGGTTTACTAGGAATAACAGCTGTTATTTTTTTTATATTTTTTGATTATCTGCCATTTACATAAGAACCGTTAAGCCTAAGCATTCACACATGGGCTGAGACGAAAGCAAATTTAAATTCAGTCTACTTGACTGTTCTTGTATGTTTGTTACAAGATTTCACAAAATACTAAACAATTACAAATTTTTATGTTTTGGGGGAAAATGGTTAATTTAAGGAAAAGAGTAATTATTTCTTGGAATTTAGCAGTAATACAGAGCTCATTTTGATCTCTAATTGCAGCAAATTTAATCACCTCCAATCAAAAACCAAACAGAAATTCAAGTTCATCTACATTTAATTGAAAATGCTATAGTCTCTTCTTTTTGAAGACAGAACAACTGGATAGTGGTTATTAACTTCAAAGTGACCAAAAGATGAAATTACTGCTGAAGTTTTGTATGTCATATTCATCTCTTATACCAGTTTTCTTCTCCTGAACCGGATCTAAATCAGTTGTTTTTTTTTCTGAAGATTATGTAGCTCCATACGTTTTCTCTGCATAGCACCCAACAGCCTTATACACGAATATTCAAGCATATGTATTGAGTCAATTAGTTCCAAAACTGACTTAATCCACTTTTTTCACTTAATGTTTTTATTTTATTTTTTACTTGTTATCAATGCATTACTTCACCTGGCATAGCCTTATAGATGAAAGGAATAGTTTAAATGATGAGCTGCTGAGGTTAGCAAAGGAAGACCAAGGTCTATAATATCTTAATTTAAAAATTTTAGAAATAGCCCTTTAAGTTGAAAGTTTTTAAGTAAAGGAGGAGGGTCCAAAATTATCACTGCTTAGCATCCCTACTATTTGAAAATGGATTGAGCCAGTTTTGAAAGTAATCATCTCAATTGAAGAGCTAAGTAGATGTTAGGTTTCAAACATATGACTGAAAAAAAGAAAATTAAACTTAATAGTTTTTAAACCTATTTTAGACTAGAAAATTTCATTTTTAACTCGTGAAAACTACCACAATAAAAGAAGGGTTTAACTGCAAAACTCATTCTTCACTTCAACAAGTTTTGTATTAAACCTGAAAAACCTTAATTTTTAATAAAATATAATTTTTAAACTTGCATTTTCAATTTCAAAATGTAATTCATACATGCAACACTTCATTGTCAAGAAAAAAAACAATTAAAAGTTTGGAAATGTGATTTAACAAGTAGTGTAGAATAAACGAAATTGATGAGGTAGTAAAGGCAGGAAATGCTTTTTTTTTTTATTTTTGAAATTGCTTAGCTCATTAGCTTCTGTGCAGAAAGTTAAAAGTTAGAATTTATAAAACTATTATCCTTTCTGCTGTTTTTTATGGAAACCAAACATAGCCTCCAACATTAAGGGAGGAATAGCGCCTTAAGGTTTTAAAAAATAAAGTATTATATAAAATATTTGAACCTAAGGAGGATGAATTAACCTTTAGAAGGTTACACAGTGCCAAATTGCGGGGAACTGTATAATTCGAGAGATACCATTATGGCGGACAAGATAGATGTGTAAGGTTGTTGTGCTTAGTTATAAATATATCCCTAAAAAGTTAGCAAATACCGCTCCGAGTTGTAGACTAATGCGTAGGTGGGAGGATTGTATCAAGAATAATCTTGTGGAGAAGGGTTTAGAAGGCCATCATTGGACTGATGTATGTAGACAGTGATTGGTGGTGTCCATATCAAACCTTTGGGTTTGCTAATGTCTCATTTTTATTGAACTTAGAGGTTTTTTCATGTTAACTATGAAATTTGAAGTTTTGCAAGTAGGTGCAGAAAAATTAATTCAGGTGCTTTGTAAATAAAATATTTGTCTTAAAATCTCATATAACAAATACTTTCACTTAGCTCTTCAATTCTGAGATCCTCATTCTGTCTTAAGTTGAAATGCTTACTGAATGAAAACATTTATAACGTTAATTCTATGGTCTTGGATTATGCATTGGTTATTATTGGATAAAAATGTTCTTTAGTTACTATAGTTAAATGATGTTATAAAGTTATATTGCTTCATAAATATTCATTATAAAATAATGATTTGTTTTCTGTTCATCACAACCATGTATATTTAAAATATATACCATATGTAAAAAATATGGCAATATTTCTGGTATAAACGAGCAAGTGCCTATACTGTGAGTATAAATGTAGTTACTCAAAGCTTATTCTTATTGAGATTTACAAAATGTGATATGAGTTGCTTTAGATGAGTTAAAATTGTTTTAGATGTCATTTCAATCCAAATCAAAATAAGTTTAAGAACTTTGGACCTTTTTAATTTTTAAAATTGTTATAAGTGTATTTCTTTACAGTCAAAATTATTTTCCTATCTTGATTAATAATATTCAATTATAAATTAATGAAGTTATCTATCACATCAAGATCTGTTATGTTCAAGCTAAGCTTCAGAGGTGCACAAAAAAATTTAGTGAATAAGTGGAAATGAGGTTACCAACAAAAGATGGTTTAAAATGCATGAAGAATTTATCTTTATTAACTCTTATTACATTTTTTATATTTGAGTGTAGTATCTTCAAAATTTTACGTTTGTTATTAGATGCCTAATTTAGTTGTTGTTTCAAGTTGAGGTTGTGGTGTCTAAAAGTGAACATAATTTTGTCCAGAATATAAACTTTATTATTCATTCATGAAATTCTATGACCATGTATACATTTTTTATTAAATATTTCCATAATGCAATGAAATCCTGTTCACTATCATGGAATCTTTAATAATTTCTTTTTCAAACAAAAAATGTATTGATTTAAACTAATCTACTTTAATTTAATAAAGAAGAAAGTAATTGAGGATAAATTCTTGCTTTGCTTACATAGCTAGTCTGTAACTGTGCACCTATTACCAACAATAGTTAATATAAATTTATTGTTGTTTATTTTTAGTTTTATAACTATTATTCATCCTTATTTTAGTTTTATAAATCACCAAAGAAATTAGATATAAGTATGTTAATAAATTTGCACTAAATGTAAATTAGATATTATTATTATTTACTGTGTTGATCATTTTAATTTATAACCCCACATCCTATTGATTTTAAAAATATATATTAAACATTCTGCTGCTTTGATTTGACAATGGCACATTGAATTTTATTTTACATTGGACATATTCCAGATATTGCGCTGCAGATCAGGATTACTTTCCCTCCTGGTGTTCCCCTACGGACTTTCCTAAAGTTAGTAAGGTTGTTACAAAGTAACCCTAGTTTATTATTAATCCCTGTCCATGATAAAGTCTTTGGAATATGTCCAATTAAAAACATTTTTTTGTCAGATCTGCCACAATTTAAGCAAAGCAGCAATACATTTATACTAATAGATATACACACACTTTTCATATTTTCATGGCATTCAATACTGAATTTTAAAATAAAACTGCATATCTTTTTTTCTTAAACTCTTGCATGAAGTAAAATACATGGAAAGACTGAAAGTAAATGAAAATAGTTTTTCATCTGGATAAAATTTTCAAAAAGGAGTAAACTTAACTTCATTTAGTTAATATATTGGTAATCTGTTAACATTAACTGTTTTCTTAATTCCTGTAAATTGAGGTGTTCAGAGTGGTATATGGACAGACAGCAGTTTAAATAGACTTATTTTTCACAATACTATAAACCAGTTAGATAGTTCTTACTTCATTTTGACTAGCAGGAAGATAAAAGTTTCCAAAATGGTAGGTGAGAGATTTTTTAAAGAATTATTAGAACTTTTCTTTTTTTCAAATTGATGAATTTACCTTAGTAAAATGTCCTCAATAGTTATCTGGAATATAATTCATAATACTCCCATATAAATAAAACTAATAGTATTGTATGTAACTGTAAAGTAACAATTACAGCTATGGTGTGTGAAATATGTACGTCCAAGCTTCAATGTACAACTTTGATAATCATAAATTAATACATTACAGAATTCTTAAATTTGTTAAAACTTTATCTTATTAATTAGCATAAACATTTTTTTACGTATAAAGAAATTTTGGTTAATTAATGGCTGGTATGATTAAGAAATTCATGAATAAAATATTTATAGGTTTCAAAATTTAATATATGTTAAGTTGGAAAAGCCATCCACCGGAGTTCCTTGAAATTTTTTAAGCATCTAAATAAATAATACTTCTCTCACAATTTATTTCATAAATATGAAAGTAAAATTAATCAATCTTAAATTTACTGTGTATTGCTTGGAAATAAACATTTTTTCAAGTTCTTTTCATTATTCATTTTTTTACTAACAGTAATGTGGAAAACAAAAAAATAATAGCTGGGGTGTAGTAAATTCTATTTCATTATTTCAGTGTGCCCCTAGAAAAAAAGTTTAAGAAACACTGCAATTGCAGATATTAAAAACATTAAGTAGAATATTTCTAATCTGTGTTTTAATTCTGTTAATAATATATGTAAATAAGAAATGTTGGTGAATAAGTTTTTCAACTGAATTGAGCCAGGTCTGATGGATCAAATTTTCTATATACATTTTATTCAATGAAAATACATGTTAGCTTAAATAAATAATTTTACTTTACTGTAGTTTTAATAACTACTTTTGTACACTGTGAGCTATTTATTGTACTGGTATCCTAAAAGAATATATCGGTACTTTGCTTGAATAATGACTGAAAGAAAAAGTTTGTTTTATTTTTAAATGAATGTAATCCCAAGATATGAGGTAGGCAGTTTCTTTCTCTACTATGGTTCCTGGCTGTCCCAAAGCTAGAATGGTTGTCTAAAAGTAACCAGTCTGGGATGATTGTAGAATACATCAATACAATTTTTTTTGTCAGATGTGCCACTATTTAAACAAAGAAGCAATATGTTATTTAAAATTTAAATATATTAAAAACCAAAGATTTCGGAAGAAAATTATTTATTAACAATGAATGTTGTTCTTTACAGATCGCTGGTAAAGTTCTACGGATCAAGCTGCATCATAATCCGCTTTCCTTGCTTGTGCACTCGTCTCTAAGTAATTCAAAGATAATTTTAAGTCCTTTTTTTGCCCCCAATTTTGTTTTGTTTTTTTAAATTTATTTATTGACATTTACTACTGTACATAAAGACATCAGGTAAATTTGAGGAAATCATAATGGTATGGTACAAGCATGCAGAGAAACTACTCAATGGTAGCACTCTAAAAACATTTTTACAATATAAGGTTTCGAGGCCAACTTATTTTCTGACACCTCGGAGGATTGTCTGGAATAAAAGAATGCAAGATTAAAAACTAATGGGTTTGAGTGGTTAGGGAGTTTGTAATGGAAGGATTGATATCTGGTTAGGGCTAGATCGGTTACATAGGTAACATTAAGGTCTTTATGTATGATTTTATTTGTGACAAAGTAGGGAGCATTTTGGATTGTAAGGATTGGATAAGAGGGGAATTCGAAAGTTTAGTGGAGACCCAAAACTCAACGCCGTATGTCCAGATAGGCCTTATAATTGTCATGTAAATCAGTCTTTTGTAATGAATTGGAAATTTGGACCGTTTGCCTAGTAAGTGCTGTAATAGTCGAAATCGACGTGCAGTTTCCTGTCTTTTCACGTTTGTCCAGATGTAGTCCAAGGTAGCGGATCTGTTCAACTGGGGTAAGGGCAACATTATTGAAGTCCGCCAATTAGATAATATTATTTGACATAATTTTCTTTGCAATTTACAACAGTATACAATACATTCAGTCGGTTTGATTATAAGTTGGATATTCCTATTAAGCTCCGGAGTGAGGGCAGAGGGCGTGTCCAAAACTCCACTTTTTGGCTTCGCTTTTGTTTTGAAGGAAAGTAGAGCTTACATTCCTCTGAAAGAAAATCTCCTCCTTACTCCATAACATAAGATAGCAACCTAGCTAAATATTCACCATCTTAATTTTTTTTCTTTTTTTAATGTTAATATTTTTCCAATCGTGTGCATTGAATCGTAAGTCAAATGTTATTTAAATCAATTAAAATAATAGCTTAAAAGTTATAAATTTGTTTTGTAATTTATTTATTGTCAACATCGTAAGCAATTAATATGGCTATTTTTTTTATTTGAGTATCATTGTATTTATTTTTTAATAATTCCATTGAAAAATTAAAGAAACTGTTTCTTGGAGTATCGAATTAAAACAAAAAGCTATAACGAGATATTGTTATAAAAGAACGATAGAACTTAAGAAAAAAATTGGACCATATCGCAATGCAAATAGCATTCAACAAAACCTATTGAAAATTGATTTGAAAAATTTCGGTCAAAATCCCTGTACAAATAATAAAAACAAAACTGTGTAGAGGGTGTTTAATATGATCTCTCAGACAGCCTCGATATTGCATGTTCTCAATGGTATTCTCAGCACTACCAGAGTTGGAATGAGATGTAAGCTAAAGTGGAAAGGGGGTAACCGAAAGGGAATAAGTCTTTCAACTTTAAAAAGGATGAGGTTACACTAGTGGAGGATGCTATACCTAGTCTCTTAATCTAGCGGGCTTCAAGCCTCAGGGGAACCAGTCCTCAAAACTTGTTGATTCAAGAAAGAAAATTTGGATGCTGAAATAATAACTTCAACAACTACATCCTAAGTATATAAAGAACTGTTTTGTACCAATCTAATGTCAGGGCATCTAGCTAACGATCTCTGAAGGAGGCTCCCACCTAATATATCTATGTCAAATATTACCGTTTGTCTTCGACGTTACAGAAAAATTCCATGTTTAATTTTATCGATTAAATGTCACATTTATTAATTTGTCAGTAATTGTAATTAATTACAATTATATAAAGATCAATACATAGTAATAAGTTGATCAACGATTTAATTAAATCTTGATCCATGCTCTACGACTCGAAAGGCTTCAAGTTTCCTATATCAGGAACGCTAGTGAACACTGATACACTCGTTGCCTACAGTTAGTACTGCGCTTCTCTATTGCCATTTTTTACAAGACTGTGGCAAGAAGTTTATTTTTATACATCAATGATTGTAACTAAAATGGTAGAAATCGTTTTTTACTATTAAATTACAAATTTATCTCCCTAACAAGCAGTGGTGCTGCCAAGGGGCGAAACGAGGGAGGGCCCGGATTCAACTTGAAATTACAAAATACTTTCTCTTATTTACATAGATCGATTTTTATATTATTTCATTAATGTATGTTAGTATATAAAATATTACGCCATATGTTCCTCAATATTGATTTGTTGCATCATTAGAACGAATCGGGTATTGCAGAGCCCAACAAACAGGTTGGACCTCTTTCATCTCTTCTGAAACGAGCTCCTGGCTGAACTACCGTCAGTAGAAATATTAACGTAAAATTCATATGACGATTCTATAAGTTATATGGGGGATAAGGTCCTACTCTTCAACTATAATATGCGCACTGAAAGGTTCTTCGAAGAAACTATTTATTTAAAACCAAGGTTTCGAACCACTTTGATTAAAAAGAATAACTTTTCTTGCCATTCAAGTACTTCTTTTCAACTTCCACTCGGATCATCTTCTTTCAATTGTATACTACCAACTATTAATTTTCCAATAAAAGGTATTTTCTCAAGTAGTTCACGATATACATATTTGGTATTTGATGAAATTGTACCATATGTATATATATATATAAAGTTCAGAACTACTTAGTTCCGAATGTTATTATATTCATATAGTAGGCAATAAGAAATAAAGCCGGTCTAAGTATATATATTTATATGCGCCTTTGCTAATTCTTGCTGTACAACCTACAGTTCGCTAACTCACCGTTATGAATCAAAGGTCAACAATTCTTTATCTTTCGTTTCATGGTTCATCATAGTAAAATAAAGAACACTTGAACCAATTCTTAAAATACCTGAAATATTCTTAAATAAAATAATGCCCATTGAGCCATTTATTGCAAAAGTCAAACCTGGTGTTTTGAGAAACGCAAAACTTCAGGGAAAGTTACTTGAAATTTAGTAACAAATGATAGCTTTTTCTGTAACGTCAGTTACAAGCATATCCAGCTATTTAAATACATTTGAAGTTAATGCTTTCAGTAATTATTAATCATTTTTTGTTTGTTAAAATTTATGTTGATGAAAATATAATAACTAAAAACTGCTTTTTCTCTCAGCGGTTTAATTAGTGTCCTGATTTTAATTGATAAATTAAAGATTCTCAAAATATCCAGTGATAATATTAACAACAATACTTAATAAGCAAATAACAAGCATAATGCATTTTTCTTAATCGATAATCAACCCCATAATAACTATATATGTAATTAATAAGTTTATAATTGTAATTTACATGAATTAAGAAACATTTGCCAAACACATAGTTCCCAAACACAAATTAATCTACATAGCGACAGAACGGAAACACATTTCGCTGTTCGAGTTCAACAATGTAACCAATGTTTATTTTGAGATATATATGTAATATGAGTAAGATATAACTAAAACATATGTCACAAAATCTAAGCAAAAGAAAATATTTCGAGATATTAGTTTTTAACTGTATATATCTATTCGGGTATAAATGATTGGACCATATATCCAATTCTGATGAAATTTTCAGGAATTATGCGAGTTAATTTCTCATTTTTTTCATATTAATTTTATGAGATTTTAACTACTTATTTTGATTACGTGTGCAAATTTTCCTTGGCAAACTTATGTTTATTTATTGTCACAAATTTATGTTTATTGTCAGATATGTATGAGACGTGTTTTTTGTTTCAAACCATCCTTCATTTAAAACAATATATATGTAAAATGTAAAAACTTGTAAATCCTTAGAGGGATTTTGAGAGCTTAACTTTGAGTTTCAGAAAGAAATAAATCTCAGAATTATGCATTTTTTTTTTAATTTTCAGATTTGGATTTATCACCTTTTAGATATCCATGTCTCATTATATTATACACTTTTTTTGTGAATTAAGGAAGAGATGAAATATAAAAAGCTTGATTATAGTTTTTGGATATGAATTTGAAGTATGTCAAGGCTGCAGTCAAGAACAAATAAAAAATTCTCAATTATTTTTTGTTTCTTCTGGACTACAGTCCATATTCACTTTTGGCTAATCATTTATATTTATATATATAAAGGTGGATCCACATGTTGGCCGCTCGCCAAGGATCGGAGGCTCGTGCAAATGCTCGGGAAACAAAGAGCGGGCCATCCACATGTCAGTGTTATTCAGAGAGGCAAGCATGG
>NW_027114062.1:72875-98394 GCF_000696795.3 Halyomorpha halys
AGAACAATGGTGGAGATGCTACACGAGCGCTCTCACGAACCCCTTTGATCTATGTCCAAAAAACCGACTCTTGACGGATCGGCAACGAGCCTAGGCCAACAAAGCCAAGCCACCCATCCACATGCTCACGTATGTCTGAGTTCGCCATGGCTCGGCCAACATGTAGAGGCCCCTTAATAGTACAATTAGAGGTATTTCTAAGAGTACTAAAACATAGGACGTTAAAGACCTTAGTTCCCTACATAACAAAGAACAAAAAAAAAAGACGTAAAATTACCGTAATACCGTATTTGTTATTAATTTATTTTAGCGGATCTTTACCAACTAGGTGAGAAGGTCCAGAACGTCTTTTATGGTTAATCACTAGCGACCAGAAACTGAAACGTGACGCTCAATATCCACATTGATGTTAAACGGAGGTTCCACAATCACTGTGTAAACTGTCATTTGCCTAATTGTCGTACTATATGGATTTGTTCGATAGCTAGCGGTACTATCAACTATCCACGTACACGCATCTAACTAAAATGACAGATATATGTTGGAACCTCGACTATACGCACACGTATGTACAATTGTAGAGTTCATGCTGTTAATCATGTGTTCAAGTGTCTAGGGTTGTATTTTAGGCGATTAAGTACCACTGTTTAACTGATTAATAAATTTATATTTTGTAAAACGCACTAAAACAGTAAAAATGCTAAAATAATTTGTACTGTTAGACAATAAATACTGAAAACATTTAACAACCAATGATCAATTTTTTTTTTTAATTTTGGAAATTCCAAAGAAGAAGAAGTCCTAACATATGCATATTTTAAATGCAGTTAGTTATTTTGAACTTAACTAGAAATTCCAAAGAGACCATAACTGTAGTTATCTAACCAAAATGGCTCCGCAGATAGCGCTGCGGGATACAGTTTAGCCATTTAAACTGCCGGTTTGTTTTGCCTAGTTCTGTGTATCAGTTTTGTTTATTTAGGTTATTTGTTTAGTTATGTCTGGTCGCAATGAATGTAGAATTTATGTTGGAAACTTGCCGCCAGATATTAGAACGAAGGACATTCAAGATCTGTTTTATAAATTTGGTAAGGTAACGTTTGTTGATCTTAAAAACCGCCGTGGCCCGCCTTTTGCTTTTGTAGAATTTGAAGATCCACGGGATGCTGAAGATGCTGTTCATGCTCGAGACGGATATGATTATGATGGCTATAAATTAAGAGTTGAATTCCCAAGGGGTGGAGGCCCTAGTGGTTATAGAAATAGAGGAGGGGCCAGTATGGGAAGTGGCTTTGGTGGCAGAGGCAGAGGCCCACCAGCCAGAAGATCACAATATAGAGTTATTGTAAGTGGCCTTCCCCCTTCAGGAAGTTGGCAAGATTTGAAAGATCACATGAGAGAAGCAGGTGATGTTTGTTTTGCTGATGTATTTAAAGATGGAACTGGTGTTGTTGAATTTTTGCGTTATGATGATATGAAATATGCATATAAGAAGTTAGATGATTCTCGGTTTCGTTCTCATGAAGGTGAAACTTCATACATTCGAGTGAAAGAAGATTATTATGGAGGAAGAGACAGCTATGACAGAAGTAGTGGTGAAAGAGGTGGCAGATCAAGAAGCAGAAGTGCATCTCCACGTAGGCGAGGATCTCCTACATATTCACCCGTGCGTAGAAATAGTTTTTCTCCTGACTCACGATATAGGTCAATGAGCCGTTCAAGATCACATTCTCGGTACTAAATATATTTTAAAGTATCTCAGAAGTGAAGTTAACATTTGGTAACTAATGTGTGTTTTGATAATGGTTTGTTACCAAAAGAAAACATGCATTCCTTTACTATATGTTATGTGTAATTTATAGTATGTCTAAACTAATTTTTCAATCTTATCAATTTAGTTAAACAATAGTTTAATACTTTTTTGAATTTTAAACAGTTTTATGGTCATTTTAGGTTTCTATAAATAAAGCTGTGTTAAAACATATTGTGTATTTTTATTAATGAAGTTAGGATATGTACTTTTTATACGAGAAATTAATCTGAGGGGAACTTTACATGACTCACATACCATAATTTACCATGGTATTCTTTTTGACACATGTCTTAATCTGTTATAGTCAAACTAGTATGGAGATGAAAAGTTTTAGATTACTATATACAGCTGATTTTTTTAATGAAGGGAGCAATCTTAAAATTACGGTGGAAAGTAACCATGATTATATAATTAGGTGATATTTAAGAATGACAATTTGTTATAATACCCTGTATACAGTTTTATGTATGTTTATTGGTTCTTGTACAGTCTATTTTTATTTATGCCTTATGGCTCTTGACTTAATGTAATATTGCTTCATGCAATCAATAGGTTTTCTTTTCTACTTAAAACAGCTGTAAGTAGTTTTCTTTTTCTTATATTATTTCAAATAATGTTAGTGGCTAAAACCACTTAATAATTTGTTTTAGTGTGTATTGTATATGTGTTTGTCGAGGAATTTAATGATGTCGGTCGCTTGTATTGTGGCCAATCATGCTTGAATATGTTTTTCATTAATACCATTCCAGCAGTATTTTAATTTCATTATAACTATTCAAGTAAGTCATAAGTCGGTAGTCGTCATTATGATATCAGTCTAATTATAAATATACTATAGACTGCTTGCAATTATTCTAATCCAATATTATTTTTATAATTTGTAGATTATTCTAGTTATCAGATACTTTTCATATGTATTTTTAATAGCAATAAAATCTTTCTATGAACAATGATTAATTTTATCATTCCACATGTTTGTTTTCTGATGGGTTTGGTCAAGGTCAAGAGTTTGATTAGTTAAAGATTTTCTACTGGTTCTGCATTGCTTATATTCCTTAGCTCAAAAAAAAGAATATTACCATATATATAATTATTATATATAAGAACATTGTTCCACTTTAATCTAATTTTTTTTTTATTAAACTTAATTATTATTTATGTAATGTGCTGGGTACAATAACTTAGATAGTTATGTACTATATTTAGAGTTGTATTATTAAAGCAGTTAAGTGGTTTCAAATATACATCTTGCCGTCTATTTCTATGAGGAATGTTACTCTTTCTTCTGTTTGATTCTCAAAATTTTTAAATTAAAAAAAAAATTATTTTAAGATAAACAATAGTGATATTAAAATGATTAAAAAATTATGCGAATAAATGGATAAAACTTAATTGGTATTTATGTTAATCAAATTTAACAAGCTTAAAAAATGTTTATATTTACATAAATAATTAGTTTTATGTATGATTATAACTAAATTCTTTTAAGTAATGTTATTTTGAAATCCATCAAGTTGATGAGTTCTTTAAATCTAGTTTTTATATACCATATACTCATATTTTAGTTACAATTATACATTTTACCTGAAATTTATAAAGATTTTTTGCCTCATTATGTTTTATATTTGAAAAAGTTTTCAAGTGTTCATTATATCACATTTTATAGCTTAGATGCCCAGAAATAATTTCATATAATGAAATAAGTTTATTAGCTATTAATATTTTAGTGAGTTGAGGTTTTATTGTAAAAATAGCATTTGTAGCCAAACCCATTATAACATGCTGTTGAACCTTGAATTTTTAATATATTATATTGTTATTCATAATATATATGGTATATATGTATATGTACTTGATTAAAGGTAGTTTTTAAAACATTTACCAATTTTAAGGGTCAGAACCAGATGAAGGTTGGATAATAAATGGCTTTAGTCAAAATAAGACAATGAAATAGTTTCCTTGTGTTTCTTTTTAATTCTTCACTGAGTAATCTTTTATTATTATTTTTTTTAATCTACTAGTCATTAAAATTGCCATAGTCTTGTAAAATTGAAAACAAACCATATTGAGGAAATTAGTATCTATTGAAATTAAAAATATAAATATTATATACAATTTGTGGTATAACAGATGTTTCATCTCTTAGGTTGTGTCTTAACTGGATATGAAACGTAGCATGACAAAGCGATGATGATTTTCGCTTACTCTCTCTAAACTGCTTAGTCACACAAAAATCAACAGTGATTATAGTTGAGTATCCAAATTAGACATAAAATGTTCGATTTGGACACTATATTTCTTATGTTCGACATTTGCTTAGGATGGTGACTAAGTTACCATTGTCCAGTCATAATTGATCATATTGATTGATTTTGACATAATAATTAACTTAGCAAAATATTAAAATTTTATTATACTAAATCTTTTCATTATCGAAAATTATTGAAAAATTTCTCTCCATTATTGATTATTGAAGTCAAATTATTCATTTATTATTATTAATTTCTAGTTTTTTTTTAGGTTTCTTAACCTAATTAAGTCCTGAAATTTATTTTTGGTTGGTTGTATTTTTTATCTTAATGCTTGTTTTTTTCCTCTAAATAAAAAAATGACCTTTTTATTTTTACAGTGTAGTTGATACTTGTTGCTGTTTCTCTTTAAACTGCTAATGTCAATTCACGATAAAGGTTTTTCATTTCTGCTTTTGATCTAGGTTTGGTTAAAACAGTTTTTATTTGTTCAGAGAGATCTTAATTGAAAATTCAAAATATTCTATACTGAATATATGTATTGAGAATTTTTATAATATAAATGATTGACCGTATGTGAATTGGGAGATTATCCGGGGAGGGGTCAAGTAGAAAAAAAATAGTTTTCAACTATTTATTTATTTACTATCAATGTGTTGACCCGAAATGTAGGTCTTCATTAGGGTTGATGTGATGAGTGGAGATGTAAAAAAGGAACATATAGTTCAGTCCATTGTTTACAAGGGATTAGACCATTTTATGAGAATGTGAAGCATTTTAGCCTTCTATAAACTACAATAGCTCAAATAGGCAATACTTAATTAAGACTTAAGATATTTCTAGGGCTAAGATTTAATGTGGTTCATAAGGAATATATGATATCTCTAGATTAATAGAGGTTCTCACTGGTGATGTACATGAGTCATAATCTTCATCATGATGAAAAATGGTTTTCCATTTGTAATAAAAAATCTGATTTTTTGGATTATAATTTAAAAAACAAGCTGATCAAGAGAACCTTTTTCTCTTGGATAACAGGGTTCACTTAGTGAGATAAAACAATTGAGATTGTAGGTTCAAACTTCATAAACTTCGATTTTTGTGAAAATATTTAATAAACTATATATATATATATGTAATATATATGGTTACTTCCTTTGTAATAGGCTTCTGGTGTTCCATGAGAGTTTCATTTAATTAATTGCTTTTTCACTCAAAATGATTATAAATATATTGTTTTCTTGTGGCCTACAATCAAAGTGAGCATTTTGTCCACTTTTTTTAATATTGTCCAGTCCAGTGGAAAAGGACATTGAACAAAACAGACAAAATGCTTTTTAAAATGATGGTGTGAAGATAGTTGACCGTAGATATATAATAGGAGAAGATGGTCAGGGGGTGTGGTCAGCAGAAAAAACAAATAAACAAACGAATTATTTATTTGTGCCATTTCGACCTGATTTTCAGGTCTTCATCAGGGAGTTATAGGCAGAGATTTCTGCTTAACTCAAGCAGTATCAGTTTAGCAGAAATCTCTGCCTATAACTCCCTGATGAAGACCTGAAAATCAGGCACAAACGGCACAAATAAATAATTCGTTTGTTTATTTGTGTTTTTTTTGCTAACCGCAACCCCCCCCCCCTCCCATCTTCTCCTATTAAAATGTTTTTTAGTCTTTGGACACTTGTGTTGTCACTATCGCTAGTGGTGAGGGCTGTGAGAAACATTGCAGTGTAACTTTTCTTGTCATTTCTAAGTTTACTTGGTTGGCTACTTTTGTTGTGAGTTTTGTCTCTTTCCAATTTAGGACCTATCTATGCTGAATTTTAAAAAGAGAAAGAAGACATAGAAGATGCTGATTATGAACTTGAAAGGTTGAAATGTAGACTACACATGGGCTCTAAGCTTTCTAGTAAGGTGGATTTGATTATAGAGTATAACATAACATTGTTGTTTATGAACCATGAAAAAATTCATTTCTTAGGAAAGAGGGACCCCTCTTTCTAAGACTTTTTTATGATGGGGTTAAGGACAGAAAGTTTTGAGTTTAAATTAAATAAAAAAGAGTTGCATTCCAATCTACAAAAAAATAATTAAGGTTAAGAGGAATTAGGTTTGGTTGATGACAGTAATGCAATGATGTCCTCGGGCATCCTTGTCTTCTTCAATAATTGTGTCATAGGTTGTTTGGCAGAATGTTTTTTAACATGACCTTTGGTTTAAAATTTACTAGACTAATTGGAAGATTCCAGATCAACATTTGTTGGAAATTAATTGCAAACCATTTTCACGTTTCACCAGATTCTTGTATGGTAAGGATTGAAGATTTGCCATTAATTTATATTGTTAATTAAAGTCTATAATCAAATATTTGTCATTTGCTATGTTATCTGCAACAAATAACAAGCACCCAATGCATGATGAAAATTAAGGGTTAGCTCCGAAGTTACTGTTTGTCAATAACTGTCACATAATTAACCTATTTTTTAAGGCCAACTTAGTGCTATAAAATAAGGTATGATTTGAATGCTGTATTGGGAATTCATTTATTTTCTCTCATTTTTATTATTAACATTCATGTTAAACAGCCGTCGGAGATTTCAGATTTTTAATTTGGAACCTTCCAAGTTTTGTTCTAATTTTATATATGAAACATTCATGATTTGTGAAACTAATTTATTTATTGACGTTATTTTCTGCATCTTCTCTTCACAGATGATAAGGTATGAATGTAATGCATAATATTTTAATAATTTTAAATTTAAATTCACCATTCAATAGAGAATTAAGAAAATAACAAGGTAAATAATGATTTTATTTTAAACATTTCAACATCTAGTGTACATGGAAGTTAGTTCTGGCAGTGAAGGCAAATGAAACCTTAATTCTTACATTGCTCATTTCTTATCATGAACATCAATTGGATTATATTTTTTATCTCCTTTCGATTACATATCTTTGGTTTCTCATTCATTAAAAAAGTTGTAACTTCGTAGCCATTTTTTTTTTTTTAATAATGCACTTAATTTATCATATCATAAAATAAAAGCAGTATGTTATGAATTTTGCTTAGTACCTAAATAGATATAGGAACAAATTTATTACTTACAGAATACAATTTATTTTCACAAGTCACATTTTGAAAGCTCACAGAAAATACAACTATTTACATAAAATGCTATGTACAATCAATCCCTTGTATTGAAATTTATCTTTTGATCAGAAATGTAAAAGAAAAGTTACTAATATAAATGTTAACAGAGAGTAGGCACATATATATTTGTATGTATTATATTTTGTATGAGTATATATATATATATATACATACAAACATATATTTTATATACACTGGATACTGTTTATAGTGACTGAAGGCATAAATTAATGATGTAATAGGATTTTCTTATTATTACAAGTACATAAAAATAGTTTGGATGTTCTACGATTAAAAAGTTGAAATAACTTTTTCACCTACATACAATTTATTTTAACCAATGAAAAACATTTTTTTTACTTATTTATTTATTGAAATTTCCAACTATATTAACAGAAAATATAACATGTAAATGTGATGTTAATTATGGTATAATGACATGATATAGACTTCTGGAGAAGTCACCCATTGGTAGAACTCAAATAAGATTATTTTTTATTGAAAGGTCTCTAGGCCATACTCTTTTCAGATACCTTAGGAGGATCATCAAGAATTGAAGAGGAAGCATGGTTAGAAACAAGTGAGTTTGGTTGGTTAAGGAGTTTATCACAGAAGGATTTATGTCAGGTTGAGACCACATTGGCATGGTATGGAAAATAGCAGTCATTATGGATCTTTTTTTATTGACAAAGTAATGTGGTATTGGGATAACAGGAAAGTTTTGGATTGCAAGGATTGGATAAGAGAGGAATTAAATGATTTGCTGGAGCCCCAAAGCTCAACTCTATAAGTTTAAGTAGGCTTTATTAATTAATTAATTAATTGGAAGTTGAGACCATTTGTGTAAAAAGTGTTGTAATAGTCAGAATCAATGATAGTTTCCTGTCTTTTATGAGAATTCTAAGTTAGATGTTTATTCAGATACAGCACTTGGCAGCAGATCTGTTTGAGAGGTATATATATATGGAGTATTAAAGGATATTGTAGAGTAGGAAGTCATTGGTTTGTAATAAAGGATAAAGGTAATTTGTTGGAATTTATTTTAATCCTTCAGTTTTAACCATTTTTTTTTCTTGGGATTGGAGAGATAGCAGTGCAATGATTAATGGGTGATTAGCGAGGATAGTTGGATTGATTGGAAATTCAGGTACATAAACTGTGTAAAGAATACTATCCGGAGAAACTTCAGTACAAATAAAAAACATGATGAAAATATAGCTTTATGTGGCAAAGCAATTGAACAAAGATTGGTTAGACTCATAGAAGTTTTTCATTTCATTTTAAGAATGAAAAATATTCAGTTATTGATTCTAAAAGGCTACTTGTGCTCTCTGAGAAGGAAAAGTTTGACTTGTTTGGAAGTAAATATCTTAATTTCAATCATTGATATTTCTTATTGTTCAGTGTGCATGTTGGGATCAAGTTTTTCTTTCTACATTCTACATGTTCAATAATTGATTTATCATATTTTCAGTTTTCAAGAAACATGCTTCTTGAGGAAAAGCATTAAGAGGCTATGATTTCTCCATAAATTAAGGTATATGTATATTTTTTAAAATCCATTTTGGTCTTTTAAAGTTAAAAATGACAGAAGTTAAAACTAAATTTATAAAAAAAGAAAAAAATATAAAGCTATATCCGAAAATTGTTTTACTAATCTAGTTGCAAAAGATAATCAAATGGCTAAGATCATAATTTTAATTGAGAAGTATTAAGTTAGTTTTTTTAAAAGATTAGGTTCTGGAAAAAAAGGGGTTACATCTATATCTACATCAGAACAATATTTGTCATCAGTAATAGTTGTTATATTTAGTCTATTTTTAAAACTAAATACTTTTTGGATCTTGAAAGCATACATTTTTGTTTAAAAAGATTATGTCATAATAAACAATATCCAGCATGGGAGTGTGTGTTCATGTACATATATAAATACATGGACATATATTTCTAGTAAAAAATCTAATTCTGCTATTACTACTTGTACATTATACTACATGTATTCAATTCACTCACATTTTATTGAATGAGCAAAATTTATTCACAGTTATTTATGTAACATAATTCCGTTTTAAGCATATTTTTATCTTCACTTCTCCTTTAAGTAATGATAATATAAAAGTTTGTTAAATCAACTTGGTAAAGAATGGTTATATGAGCAATAATTTATTTAATGATCTCATAGTTTCCTTTCAGTGTATGAATACATATATTTATAATTTAATTATTTTTTAGAATTTAGCTATTTATTAATAATATTTTTAAAAAATTCTTTTTTTTTTTTCTTTTTCTAATTTTCTATTATTATTATCTAAAAGCCCTAGCCTAAAATTCATTCTCTACCTTTAACTACCAAAACTTTTTTTTTGGCATTTATAGTATTTAATTTTTGTGAATATATGTACAAAGCCAATATGGCATGTGCTTCAATATTTGTTTGGTAAATAAAGGTAGTGAACGTTTATGGAATACTGTTTCTTTTACTTTGGCAATTCTGCTGTATGTTGTAGACTAGACAGTTGTCGAATTGACTAATCGATTGTTTTGGTTGTATCACAGTCTTGTTATCTCTGGTGCTTGTGCCTGGTTCACAATCCTTCTCTCAGTCTGGCTCGCCTTATCCTTAGAATGACCGTCCAAACAATCACAGCCAATACTTGAATCTGAATATTCTGGAAGAAGGAGCAGACTTTCTGAAGATTTGTTTGGTAATACATATTTAGGAGGTTTTCGCTCTACATATCCATAACCGAAACCATACCCACCAAATGCTTTGGTCGTAAGGTTGTCCCATGATTTGGGTTTAGCTTCCCTTTGTGAAGAATTTGATTTAACAGAATGCTGCCGCGTGATTTCACCTTGAGGTTCTCCCCAAAACAATGTATCTGTGCTCAATGATGTTGTGTATGATGCAGCACTGCTATCATTGTTCTCTGCTTTACCACTTTTTTCATGGTTACTATTCATTTCACTTGAAGTACATGAATGTAAACTGCACTGGCTTACCAAGTTAAAATACCTGAAACAAAAATGCAAGTTCTAAATAATTCATTTAGGTAAAGTGTTTGTTAATTTAATTGTGATTGATTGACATTTATTATTATATAATTATATATAACTGTTTAAATAAGACTAATTCAATTTCTACAGACATAGATTTATTAGAACTCAACTCTAAATATAATTAATTCACAGCAGAATTTATGGTTATGCTTTCATACTAGCAAATGCTGGAGAGTAATTTTCTGTAATTTTTTAGTTTTGAAGCTCATAATAAATACTTTTTAAATTTTAAACAAGTATAGGTCATATACTTTTATTATTATTTTTTTTTAATAAAACAATTAAAAATAAATCTATTTTCCATTAGTCCGATAGTTCTGTAGTATAAAATATAGAAATATGTTTAATAAACTGTATAATAAAAAAATGTTCAGTTTTCAAATAGCATTAATAAAAAATGAATAGATGTAATCTGATTACTTCAGTTTGGTACAACATAAAACCAAAAATATGCTCTTTGGTTTCTATACGATTCTTTCACTAAACAATTTTGTTGTTCCTTAGTAGAAATATCTGAAAGGATGAATCTAATTCCTATGCTTGTGAATTGACATTACCTACTTATGGCTGAGATCAGGCAAAATTTGGTGTGAGATCATCTAGTATTGTAGATCAGATTTGCTTTGCTGTTTACTCCTGCCTTGCAAGTAAGACATCTTATAGTAAATTATTAACTATTGAAACAGAATTTTACTGCAATTTAGAACATTTTTTCATATATAAACGATAATTAATCACTAGGTATAAAGAGTTATGCATGATTCTTTCATTAATTTAAATAATTAGTTTATAGATGCAACCTTAATTCTGAAACCTCTTTACTAAATTTTTTAAAGAAAACCTCTGAATTAATCTTAAAATTTAGTATATTTATTATTTAAACTTAAGTATTCACTTAAAATTTTACTTTAGATAAAAATGTTGTTTACAAGTTTTAGAATAAGTTGGTCACAAAAGAATGCATATAATAAATTTGAAAATTACTTAAGTAAAGTAATAGTTCAGAGATTTCCAAAATGAGAGAATATAATTTTAATATTGTAACACACTTTTTTTTTTTTTATTATTATTGAATCAAAATTATAAATGCATTTTTATCCATGATAAATTATTTATTTCCAATCTATGACATTCTGTTGTGTCTAAGATATGAGAAAAATTTACACAGAAGAAAGCAATAATTAAAACTAAAACTAATATTTTTTTTATACGAGATAAACCCAGTTACATATATCAAAAAGTACAAATTATTAACATAAATAGAAATAGAAATACAAACAAATTATTTATATTAATAAAAATACATAATATAATAACTTACATTTTTAAAAAGCACGATGTCATTAAAATAAAAGTGAAAATAAAAAAATTATACTATGTATTGATGGTTGGCAACATAACAAATCAAGCAAGAGATGGTCAGGGTGGCATTCAGAAAAAAATAAAAATATTGTAATATTTATTGAAGAGGTAAGAATTACATATAAAAAATAATGAAAATATCAGGAAAAATGAATAAAAAATATTTTATAAGTATAAATGATTGACCATTGAAATTGTGAAGATGGTCAGGGGTGTGGTCAAAAGGAAACAAAAAATTGTTAAAGAATATTTAATTGCCGATATTTTGCCCTACTTTCCAGCTCCATCAGGTATAAAAATATACAAAAACAACTAAAAATATTTTGACATAGTAGGATGAAAAGAAACAAAAAAGTAAATTAAGGTAGGGTTAAAATTATGTAAATATAAGTGAAAAGAAAATTATATACAAATGAACAAAATAAAAAATAAAAGTAGTTATAATATAAAATAGACAATGATAACTATAGAAAAAAAAATGTAAACTATTCGCTTAAAAATGAACAGGAGACGTAATAAAATGTAAAAATAAAAATAATAAGTAAATAACATATCAGGACAGCCTACCTGTTCCAGTTGAAATATATCGAAAGAGTGAGGAAAATGCAGAAGTACACACAGTGGAGGGGAAGCGACAATTAAACGCTCAAACTTATTTCTTACAATTTTTCAAATTACCGAAATACAAGAAAAATATATGAAAATATGATAATAATAACTATAAGAATTATCAAATTTAGGAAACATAAATATAAATTAAACGATAGTATATGTAACTAATAAAAGTATTATCCCAACTATGTTTTCTATCAGTATATCATTTTATTTTTTATTTTATACTTATCATCTATTCTATATCATTCTATATGACATGAAATGAAAAAATCATTTTATTCTGGGATATATGTCCCCTAAGAATAAATACATAGTTCATAAATTAAGATTTTTGTCTGGCAAGCATATACAAGTTTCCAGTAAGTAAAATAAAATTACATTGTGATATTGGCTTAACTACTGTTTATAATGTTAATATTATATCTATTTTTATTTGTTCTTTTGTATATAATTTTCTTTTCACTTATATTTACATCATTTTTATTGAATGGGGGTGATAAAATGTTTTTACTGTTTTATTTGTTACGGTTATATAACATAAAATGTTCTTACAGTAGTGAGAACAAAGAACACTTGCTTGTAAATGCTTACAACAAAGACCAGACAACTACTGTGCCAAAACAAAGGATTATTGGCCGCTACAAATGGCTTGTGATCAACAATTGAGATATTCACAGTTTGCCACAGAGCAACTAGCATACAATAAAAAATGAATTTTTATATCATACTAACAATTTAAACCCTACCTTAATTTACTTTTATTATGTTATTATCCTAATATGTCAAAATATTTTTAGATGTTATTGTTACAATTGTTTATTGTTAAAGTACCGTCACTCTTTTGAAATATTTCAACTAGACCAGGTGGGTGATCCTAATTTGATCTGTACTTATTAATTTTATTTCTATTTTTACATGTTATTACGTCTGCTGTTCATTTTTAATGTAATAGTTTACATAATTTTTTTTTTTATATTTATCATTGGCTAATCTATATTATAACTATTTTTATTTCTCTTTTCACTTATATTTACATAATTTTAATCTACTTTAATTTAATTTTTTTAGCGTTTATGAAACTCGACAAAGTGGGGTGAAACATCGGCAATTAAAGTTGCTAACTATTTTTTGTTTCCTTTCGATGGTCCCCCCTCATCATGAGCATCTTCGTAATTTAAAAAATATTTTAATTTTTTTATTCTTAATTTATAAATTTTTTCTAATATTTTCAGTATTTGTAATGTATTAATAATAAATTAATATTTTATTATTTACTATTTGAGTTTTTTTTACCGCACCCGGACCATATTCCATTCATCTATACACACGGTCAATCAATAATCTTCCAGTATTATATTTTATCTTCTATCTACTTAAATTTGTGCTTGAAGAAGTTTGCGGTCAGCAAAGAGCAACATAAATAAACAAAACCATATTTATTTATTTAATATGGTTTTGTTTATTTATGTTGTTCTTTGCTGACCGCACCCCCCGACAAACTTCTTCAAGCATTAATCTACGGTCAACTATCTACACCTCATACTTAAATTTATTGTTATAATATTTCTAATCTCTGATTATGGTTATCTCCCTTTTCGTTTTCAGCTTTCAGTTTTTTCTAATATCATTTAAATTTATGGTGAAATTTACACTTTCTTTTACTTAAGTTCATCTCCCATTTTTTAAGATAAAAAGTAATAATTTCTCTTAGTACTCTTCATTTCATAGTATAAAATTAAATATATCTTACCTTCTACTAGACTGATGATGATGATGGTAATGTCGGTGGGAAGACCCTTGGCCAGAACCAGATGTGTAGCCAGAAGGGCAGGATTGACCTGATCTGTTGCATTTGTTTTCCTTCCATTCCTCTGTGAATATAAATATACCATCGAGTAAAAGAAATTGTATATTTTAGTTGAAATATAATTACTATTGTCACAAAAATGACGTTCTTTTCTTTTTTTGGTAGCTGCTAAGTCAATAAAATATCAAAGCTCATCAGAAGTTTAGTTTAGTTTGAAATCATTCACTGATAACCACAGTATTGCATTTTATTTTATTCCTGTATATAATTTTTTTTTTAATTCAAAGCCAAATATTTGTGCTGGTTTAGAGTGATATTGTAATTATTTTATTCACCTATTCTAGTGTGTATATAAATGAGTTATTGGACCATAAACTACTTAGGGTTTACTTTGTGACAATCATATTAGATTTGGGATAGTCTGTAGGAGGACTTGGTAGACCAGGCAACCCACGGATTTGTTGCTACATCCAGTTCAAAACTTTTTCTTTTCAAGTTATGTTAATATCAAAGCTAAACAGCAATATGTGTTTTAGGAAACATATGCATAACAGGAATACTTTCTTTTAAATGTGTTTATTCAGTGCTCGATACAGATTCTGGAACTGTAATCTTCCACGAAGGGATGGGGATTAACCACATTGTAACAAGTAGGAGGCCATATGTGGAATTATATAAATGTTTTTACTACCTTAATTTTTTTTGCCCCAATGAGTGATACTGGAACATTGTTCCACATCAAATCAAGCCCCGTATGTACAAATGTAATCGCAAATACATATATAACACTTATTTTTCATGATTTATCTTTATGTTTTATTTCTTAAATGAGTAATTATTTCTCATTATAAGTTATATCAAAGTGATTTTTTTCATTATTATTATAATATTTATACTTTCTGGTATAACTTGTACAAATGAGTATTATAACTATCAAAATGATGATAAAATCTTAAAAGCACTATTTGTCTGATAGACAATTTTACTATTTTATAAAATAGTAATCTAAGTTATAAAATAATTAATCTAGTTATTTTAGTTACAGTATTATAATTGTATATAAATATATATAGTTATGTTAAAAGAATATAATGTTATTCGTTAAAAAGGCTCTTTTTGACAATGTCTGGTAGCTATAAAATGTAAGGCTTACAAAAAATCTTTTAACTTTAGAATGTGTTATTAACAGCTAGCAGGCAGTTATAATATCATTATACTTAATGCAAAAGGTTAAAACAAATTATACATGCAATTATTTTTATTATAGCCTCAACTCATGTAAAGTTTTTAAGGATCACTAGTAAAATGAAGTAATCATGCAAAGTAAAGTAAATAAGACATTTTTCATGCAGATAAAGAGGAATATCTATATAAAGCGTTTGATTTGAATTTTGAAAGATACAGGGGTGGTGAAATGTGTGCTCGTACCCCTTTCATTATGAGAAGATGAAGATTTCTTTGATTTATGATGGTGCCTCCTCCTTCTTGAAGGAACACAATGAGAATTGCAGCAAGGGCTTGCAAGATCATAGGCTTCAAGGCTTGTGTTGTCCTGAGGGCTTGTGGCACTCTGCATACAAGGATTACAATGGTGGCTTTTCTGGCTGCTGCTTCTTGCTACAAAAACACCACCCGACAGGGAATAGTGAGGGTTCAGGTTACTAATAAACTGAAAAGCCCTTAACAAAATTTTGTGCTTCCCTACTAAATACAATCTGTATCATAGATAGTCATAATTTCAACAAATAATCATCAAGTGGTGCAGGTTAGTTTTAGAAAAAAATAAATAAGTACAATCAACTACAAGTCAAATTCAACACTAATAATTTTGAAAATTGCAAATGAATAAAATAGATAAGTTATTTTGTAGTGCAAAATAAATACAATAATTTAACCTCATCCTTGTAAGCAACACCAATTTTAACTATCAGTGCTAGTATAATTATAAGGAAAAAGCTTTAACAATTTAAGTTACGAACTTTCTACAGTTGGAAAACTATCAAGATATGATAATATAAAATTACTAGCTGTTTATTTTTTATGTAAGTAAAATGTTATTTTTTAAAAATTGAAGTTTTAGTTTTTAGTTACTTGGTACATGGAATTTAATCTATTGGTAAAGAAATTTCTTAACATTAGTAATGTCTCCCATATGGGAATATAGCAGTACATTTAATTTTTAAGCAATCTAATTAACATTTTAAATCCCTACAGATTTTGTGCAATCTTCCAAAAAACACTTGTTATTCGGAGTGTGTGTATTTAAATTTTAAATCTCTTGATAGATTGCTTCGGTGAATTTTAATCAGTAAATAAAGAAAAATCAAGGATAAATAAGAATAAACCAATGGGAGTGAAAGTTTCAATTTAAAGAAATCATCAAACATTGAATTAAACCACTCTAGGAAATGATCCATCATTAGCTTTTCTTCGGACCCACATGATTTGAAAACTTTTAACAAAAGCAAACACAAATGTTATAAACACGAATGCACATAGAAGTCAAAAAAGAATATGCTTACCTTTCGACTGTTTTGAATTGGGCGTTGCTGCTGCTACTCCATTATTTTGATGGTAACCTCGTGGCTCATGACCAGTACTACTAGCAGAGCTTCTACGAACTACAGCTCTTCCTGCATTAGCTTCAGAACGACTTTGATAAGGACTGAAAGTACATAATATTAACTAGTTAAAAGAATTTTCATTTGCATACTCTAATGATTACCAAATATATTGTTCATTTCTACTTTTTTAGTTACTTATTTATAACAAATTTATAACAAATATGGAAATTAAAAGGATAATAAGTAATAGAGTAAACTAAAGGGAAAAAAAGACATGAATTAAAATAATCAATTATTTGATGTAATTCAATGTAGTGACAAATCTTTTGTTATACACTCCATTGAATTGTAATGTGTGCTTTGATAACGGAGTTCAGATGAATTTAAATTCTATTAATTAGCATATAAGAATCATTTGAGGCTATAATGATTACTTATTTCAGCTAATGATATAAAATTGCTTTAACTCTTTTTGTTTTATATTTTTCCTAATACCTAAAACTCCAACCTAAATTTTTTTATAAATTAAAGTTTTAAGTAAATCTTAAAGTTTAATGCACTAATTATCTGTTGCTAGTTTTTAGAAACCAAAAGAGTACTATTAAAACTCTCTTGTTAAGTGCTTTTTTTGTTAATGAAACTTTCATTAGATAATAAATGTATCAAACTTATAGATTCACTCAAAATTTTCTTTTAGAAGAAAATGTAGTTAGAAGGTTTTCGAATAAAGACCACGATACTATATTTCATGAAGTTGAATAAAAAAGTGATAAAGACAATTTTGTAAGTAACAAATTTGGATGAGCAGCCTATAAAACAAAATATTGTTCTTATTTCCATCATTACAAACCTTGGCCATGGTGGTAAATATTCCGAACTACTGTGAGGAGGTCGAATGATATAAGCTCGCCCTTGTTGGTCCACATATTGGTACTGAGGATACACCATAACAAGAGGAGGTCCAAAGCCAGGAGGTGGTGTGGCTCGAGCCATGTCCTCTGTTGAAACCGTAGGCCGACAATATCCAATAGCATCACCTAAAGTAAAATTAATTTTTTTAGCAATGCTTTTAGTCAAACAATTACATTTTTTATAATATAATATGATTTGTTTTTATTTACTTAAAAAAAAAAAAAAAAGAAACTTTACAGGTTTAGAGGGATAAATAAAAATGGCTGAGTTATAAAAAAATGTATACATAGGTAAGCAAAAGTAATAAATTCATGTCTATTGTCTCATAAATTTACTGGGCACGAGTAGGTCCAAAAAACCATGTCTAGGTTTATAAATTGGTTTCAAATAAAGTGATGAGTACATAGAATGTTTTAGTATTTATATAATAGAAAATTTATACTTATATGTTTTAAGGACTCCCAATACCCCATACTCACTGAAGGAGATAGAAGGATGAATAAGTGTAGAAAAACAGAAGGGGTTATCAAATAAAGGTTTAAATAGTTGGATAAAAAAAGATAAGGAGCATACCATTCTCAACTTGGTTCAAAATCGGATCAATTGACTTCCCTCCTTTTTTTCTTGCAGGAAGACTATGCGTTTTCCACTTTCCTTCAAGTAACTCTTTCTCTCTAACGCACAGCCTTTCTAGTTCTGACATTTTAGTTTGAAGTAGCCTTTGAAGTTGAATGTAACGCATATGAAGCTCAACCTGTTTAATGATATTTCTTATCTTATTTTCAATAAATAATAATTTAAATTGAATAAATATTATTTTTTACAAAATGAGGGTTCTGAAGCAGTGGAGGTAGCACTATTTTTTATTGTTTCAGCTAGTCAGATTCCCTTTAAGAAAAATGAGCTCTTTCTAATTGTGCAAACAGTGAATATTTCTAACCTTTAGTTCCAGAATTTTCTCCTACATTACTACATATCTACTTGACTAAATTGACTCCTGCAGTCACCTCCTTATTGATTCAATAAGAGTGACAGAAAATAATTGTCAAGGTAAAGATATAACCAGAAAGTTCATTATCCAAATGTCTAAGAGGAGTATTTTACCACAATTTCAGATTATTTTAATGGAACCTATATAAAGTTTAGTCCACTGTTCCAACAATCAAAAAATATAATTTTTGAGTTCTTTTAATCCATTAATGGCCAGTGTTGCTAAAATGAAATACTTCGAAAAGTGTACAAAATCAGAGTGTGGAAAGACAGGTAATGACTTGACTGAATCTGTGTGGACAAGTTTTCTATTCCCAACCTTCAGGTCTCTTATTTAGTCCATAAGTTTGGCTAAATCCCTCATTCTCTGTAAACTATACTACAAAACAAAATACATATATGCAGAATATGTGTAAAGGAAGCTCTTCTGACTTGCAACAACCGAAATAAATGAAGGTCTCACAAATAGGATAAAACTCGATGGGCAATCATTCTATAATTATTATTGATTGTTAAACATGTTTTATTATTAAGATCGATTAGAATTAACTGAATTTTAAAAATAATTTATATTACATACAAACCTTTCGAACACAGTCTTCAAAAAGAACAACCATCCTCATCCGGGAATCACAGTTTTTAATAAAATTGACTAAAGTTTTATGGTCAGTTTTCTCCATATCATGACCATTTATTGAAAGAATCACATCACCTAAAATTAATAAAAAAAACATCATAGATTATAAATTAATTGATAAACCCTTTTAAGTTATATCACCAAACATCACATTTAGGAAAAAAATTATTATACTATGATTTTAATTTTTTTTAAAGGAATTTTCAACAAATTTGGTAGGTTTTCAATCCATATTGTCCTTCAAATTCATTTTCTTTTAGTCCTACATGTACAGAATATCCTCTATGACCAAGAATAGAAGTTGACATAATTCAATATTGATTGGATTCAATTCAGTTGTATACTTTCTCTATACCTTGTATTAATTGCCTATCGGAACTTCATGCAGACTTGCTTTAAAAGTATTTTTCGGTCCTTAATCTTCTTACTCTCCCGTGCAAACCATGTTTGTAGAGACACATCATGCTTTCAGAATGTAAGGATTATAAATCAAAATTGCAATGGTCAGATTTTATTTAGAACCCTATCATTCCAATTAGCAACTCTAAAATATTAAGCACATTAAATGATCTACTAGTAATATGATATTAATAAATGAAAAACTTGTAAGGTATTAATAGTACCTTGTAGAACTATAACATACTTTTAGTATAAGCTTTTACTATGGAACAAAACAAGTTTTTAGTTCTATTAAAAATAATCAAACACTAAAGTATGAGATCATCTCATATTTCCTGTGTAGTGTGCAAGTGTTAGGGGAAATGGTTTTTTATGAGCACTCCTTTTCAAGTTAAATAGTGATACCTTTTTTTAGCTCTAAAAATAGTAACTTTTGGTTTTGCTGCTTATTTTTGACAAAGTTGATAGCTGTAGTTTGTGTTTTAATTCAGGTGGCACCCAAATAATTTCTTATTGATATGCAATCCTTAATTTTTTAAAAATTTAATATGTTGAGAAGGTTTTATTTAGAAAAATATTCCACCTAATGCCTTGGATGAAAGCAATGCCCAATACCATTGATCAATGATCATAGGAATAAATGTATAAATGAGATCAACTAGAACTGAAGGGTAATAATGGTTTCAAATAAACTTTTCCAACTTCAATTTTAATGATTTAGCTAATTTTCGTGATATTTAATTAGCACACCTAATTTTTATAATTGCTTATTAATTTTGAGTTTGTAAAGTTTGTATCATAGCATTTGTACTGATGCATAAAAATAAGCTTTAGGTTATAATTTTGAATAATCTCATTTCTTTTTGCAATGAAACAATCAGGAACAAATTTCTTTATAAATAAGGAGGCTATTTTTAACACAAAAAACAATCTAATTTTCTTTCACTCATTAAAGCATAAATAACAATAACAAAGCCTAAATTTATTTTGATAAAATATATTGAGTGTTAAGGTTTAAATGAATACCTTCTCTCATCCCTGCTCGGTATGCTGGGCCATCATATTCTACATAGTCCACATATGTTATCATTTCTATTTCCTGTTCTTTCTTATAATGAATTCCATAACTCTGAAAAAAAAAATCATCAAATTATGAAATCAATAATATTACAAATCAATTAATTATTTATAAAAAAAAAAATTATTTTACTTAGAAACTGTGAGAAAGAGAGCTATTAGTGGCCTATATTGGTCATTGTATTAGTATAATTAATCTATCAAAAGTTTCCCTCCCTCTTAGAAATGTCAAATGATTTTATTATTGTTTTAAACTGATTAATTGTTAATTATTTTACTATCGAATATCCAATTTACGGTAGTTAAAGTCAATAAATGATAGTGAAAAATCTTCCGATTTAGATTATTTTATAAAATAAAAATTCAGTTTCTGTTAATTATTAATTAATAAAATCAATACATTTAAAAAAATATTTATATTTGAGGCGCTGAAAAGGGAAAGACATTGTCTCAAAAAAAGAATTTTACAAAACAGGGAAAAAGTTGTTAACAAAAAAAAAAATTCAATAGAAAAACAATGTTTTGTGACTTGATGATAAGTCTATCAGCAGTTATTCCACACCATGGATATTTTTTTCCATTCAGAAAATTTCAATAAAGAAATATTTGATATTTTTTGACTTCATATCCTCTCCACCTCAGTGCTCCAATTATTAATTAACTTCTGAATTAGGAAATAATTAGATTATGAGATATTTGTTATATCCCAAGGCTATTCCTTCTTACTGAGCCAAAGCTACTAAAGGATTATAATTTGTGTTAATTATAATATCAATGAATTTAAATTGTTCTAGGTTGAGCTGAGATTGGAAATAGTTTTAAATTTTAAGACAGATATTCTACTGGTTAGCAACAGGTAATAGTAATAACTAAAAAGCAATCAAAAGTGAGGGACACATTTAGAATACAATTTTAATTTTTCTTCTGCAAATTCAAAGCTATTGTTAAAGGAACTGTTTGAATTTCCTAGGCCAGTATATTTATTTTATTTTAAATACAACGAGAAATGGTGGGCTAGTCAGGGGGGGGGAGCAATTGAATAAGTAACAATTATATAAAAAATTCATCTGAAATACTGTTTCAAAAAATTAATTTTATTCATTTGAATTAAAAAAAAAAAGTTGTTTCCTTCATCAGATAGAACATGTCTATAATACTCTCACTCACTAATTTTTTTTTACAACTATTAAAAAATAGTAAAGAATATTATATATTGAACAAGAGTAAAATATTAAAGTAGTTATAAAAACTTTTGAACATTCAAGAATGTTTAGTATTTTTGTTTTCTTTCGTTCTTAGAAAGTTCCATATTACTCACCCTAATAAAAAAATCTGATGTAGGTAGTTCTTAGAACAGTTTATTCAATGTTCTTTAATTCAAAGATAAATGCTGTAGTTTTCTAGCGACAGAACAAGTTTTAGGTTTTTGCATTGTGTATTTAATTATTTTATTCTGTTATAATTGAAAAAGGTTAATGATTCGTCTTTAAGGTGTAAATCGCAAAAAAAAACCATTAACATTTGCCATAGTTTGGGTTAATTTGTGCGCGAAGAGAGCAGAAAATTGAATAAATCTAAAGAACAAGATTATTTGAGCATTCAATTTCTTGTAATAATCCATCATAATAATTTGAGTATCCCTAGCCGGCCGCTATCGACGGATTGGCCTCTATGGCCAATATTCAACGACGTAAATGCCTCAATCATGATGACGTATTATTTAAGGAAATTGAACTATTAAACAATTTTTTTCTGTATATTTTTTCGATTTCCACTTCAATCGTTAGTAGTGGTAAAAAAAAGTCCACGGGCTAAGAGAAAAATCAATTTATATCGCTGATTTTCTTGAACGGAGGCACATCTGACAAAAAAGTTTTATTTTGTGTTTAACATATTTGATAGATTGTACAGTAGACTGAGGTTACTTTGAGACAGCCCTACTAGCTTTAGGACAGTCCACGACGCAGCGTTGGAATAAGTTCATTTAAAAAATAAATCAACACTTTTTCTTTTGTGATATGTTCAGAGAAACAACGATGTCAGACTGGTATCGAAAATGGTAATAAGTATGGGCACATGTAATGATTGGCACCGTCAAAACTATCTTAACATGTAAATACTTCTCGAAAAAGAATATTTTTTGTTCACTAAAGTAGTTGTTTATTTTATTATTTGTGTTCTTAAATTATTTTTTAACAATCATGAAAAAAAAGTCATAGTACAAAATAAATTCACAAAATGTTGATTTCTAGTTCACCGAATACATTTTTTGTATATTGTATAAATTAAAATTTTTAATTACTACTATAAGATAAACATAGTATAGTACATTATAATAGCTTTAATTTGAGTGCTACTAGACAACTAGTTTTTGAGATATAGATTTCTCCTAATAAATTCACTAATGATTTTTTCCGTGCCTTTTGTTATTAAAAGTTGCAATTTAAAAAGCTATATCTCGGGGACTATTGAACGTAAAGATGTCAATTTGTGCTCATATTTTAGCAAATTTACTCTACTTTCAATGATATTCTCATTGAAAGTTGAGTAAATTTTCACACATTTCTAGTGTTGTTAATACAACATGTGTGAAAATTTACTCATTAAGTAATGAGTAATAGCTCTATAATTAGTAATAGCTAATTAATAGCTCTATATCTTTAAAGCTATTAAGCTTTAAAGATATAGAGTTCCGAATGAAAAATATTTTTTTAAACGTTTTGAAACAGGCGCCAATTTTTATTCTCCCTATCTATACTTGTTAGACTCATAAATTTATCCTAGTAATTATACATAGTTGTCATTAAAGTAATAAAAAATTGGAGTGAAAAAGCTGCATTTTTTCACCTCGTCTCTTGTACTATATTTCAAGGCATACTACTTTGCTATTAAGGACTGCCGACAGTGACTGAATTCATCGCACGAAAATTTTTTGATAGTCTTCAACACTGCACGAACCCACTTTTTCAGACATAAACACCAATAGGACGCCGACGAAGGTGGCAAACACACAAACAGTCTCAGACTCGACTGAGGATTGCTAACTTACTACTGACATCACGAAACCTTGTGAGCTCTGTCATCAGACAGCAGACACACTACAGTTTTCCCATCTAAATCTATCATATTCCCTCTCCTCAGTCCTCTCTTAAATGCAGCAAAAGAAAATTATTTCATCAATTTCTCACTACTCCCCCCCCCCCCAATATAAAATAATCCATGAATGCCTTTGAAATAAAAAAAAATACTCTTAAATCTTTTAATTTAGAGTGCTACCAACGGGTAGTTTCCCTACACGCCTGTAACACTCCAATTTAACTTAGATCTGATTTACTAAATGTATTATAATGTACAGTTGTAAATAGGAATAAATAAATATTAAAAAAAAAATCTTTTAATACTTGTAATTATGTGGCTAAATATCAATTAGAAGCGATGAGTAAGCTGTACTGACCTATATAGTTGGCAGACGTTTTTTTAAACACCGTAAAGATAAAAGTCGGTAATAATGAAAGTTAAACTAAAAATGACAATTTCAGCAAAATTATACTAAAATATAGTGTAATGTAACTCCTATATCTACAGCGAAACATGAGTACATCAAATTCATTCTGTTGCAAACATATAGAGTGACAGAGAGCCTTGACAGTAGATAACACCACGGTGGCAGGCTATCACATGTACGTATCGAGTTGCCGGTGCTGAATAAGTGCAATCTTCACAGGGAGAGGAGCAGTTCATACCTACTTGAATATAATTATTTAAGATGAAAGTAAAAGACAAATACATGATAAAATTATTAATGTAATTAGTTTATTCTAATAATAATTAACTAATCAAGAGCTAACAGAATATAAAAAGAAGTTTAAGAAATATTTGCTGAAATTGAAGGTGGATGAAACCGTTCCAAGAATAGGTTTTTGTTGATCAATCAATAACCCCAGGACTCAGGACAATCGTAAAATTAAATAATAGTCTCTTTATTGCTGAATCATCCGATCTCCAGGAAAACAGCTGACGCTTCGGAAAAAACGTAGGTCAAGAGTCGCCAAAACGATTTTTCTTTCTAAGACACATTTCGATTAATTTATAATTTGAAGATCGTAAAGAAAATATATCGATACTTTAAGTTGATTTATAACAGTATTAAATATACTATAATGACGCAAAAGGTCTGAAGAATATCATCATATAAATTAATAATCATAATGAATGGAGAAAAACATTCTTCATTGAATGTTAACAATATGTCGCAAATAATATTATTTATTTAATAATATCAAAATAAATAGGTTTACTAAATTTCACTATATAATAAATTATAATATAATTTAGTTTAATGGTTTATTTTCATTTCTAATCCTTTTTATACTATACATATTTACATTTCCTCTCCTAATGTTATGAAATCATTATTAATAATTTTAAAACATAAATAATAAACTACATTAGGTATAAGCCGGTAGGCTACAACTGAGATATTTTATCTACTTCAGAAAACATTCAGGTGAACTGTCTTCATTTATTATCATTCATTGTAATATCTGGGGAAATATGGTCGAGCTTTATAACCTGATCCTTTTAGAAGTTATCGAAAACAAAATTTTCAGTGAAAAACTATTAAAAGATTCCGACATACTACCATATCAACGCTTAAAACACCAAAACGTTTAAAATTATAGTGCCTCTAATAATAGTAATAATAATATTCTCAACATATAATCAAAATATAATAACAATATCTTAAGCATGCCATTTATTATTTTAAAGTGCTTTTTTAAAAGTATATCGTGTGTTTTTTTAATTTATTCATAGAATTCACTTAATTTAAAATGATCTTCTTTAAAATTAAATTAAAAAAAAAAATTATATTTTATTTT
>NW_027114062.1:100999-105609 GCF_000696795.3 Halyomorpha halys
ATATGGAGATAGTTAGGATTAGTGGACTATGATCTGAAGATAGTAAGGAAAATTTAATGAATTTTTTTTTTTACAATATACTTCTTTGTGTAATATCAAAAGTTTAGTTCGGTAATAAAAGAAACAATCAAAAAACTAATATTAATTCACATATAAAAAAATTAGATTCTCTTGGTTTATTTGTTGTTCTAAACATAGTCCTTTTATTACAAATGTTTATAGCACTGTCTTATATTATACCGTTTAATTAGATTGAAAAATAAAAGCACCATTTTTTAAAAGTAATACAATCTAATTTTAGCGTCAAAAAGTTTTATTAATGAAAATTTAATGTCATTTCTAACCATTTTTTTATTGACATAATATTAAAAGTTTTGTTAGGTAAAAAAAAAAACAAATTCAAGAATTATTTAGTTTACAAATATCGAGAATAAATTATATTTGCTTTTGAAGTTACGTATGAATTACTACCTGTTTTAGAAATATGTATGATTGTTTATTTTGAATGGTTATTTAATATGCTGTGTCATTTAGCAGCCCCAAATGTATTTGGGCAGCACTGCTTGTAAAATAAAGTATCTCTGTTAGATTTTCGTAATAATCAACGCAGCCTTGGCAACTGAATGAACCGTGGGGTATAATTCTATAATAAAGGTTTTTTTTTTGGTTTTTTTTCATTCAAGGACTACGATCTTTTCCGAGTGTAATATCAATGAAGGTCTCATTGTGATATTTCGAAGGTCCATTTAAAGAAAGAAAAATTGTGTGATTAGTTTCAGATCATTTGATGCATTAATATATAAAATTTCAAAAAACTATGTGACGTAAAATTTTCATAAAAAAATGTTGGTCTTATGATTCGGTATGCTATATTCTACAGGTAGGGTTATATTTTTTACAAAAAATAAATAAATAAAACGTGTTATTTTAGGTTTTTAATATAATTCAACTTTTTAGTTCTCCCATAAAGGTAGTCTCTGTTTAAATTAAAATAAAGAAAAATATGAATACAAATTTACATTTTCTGAAAGAATCTCTAGATTGGTTAATAATTTGTCCATATGGCTTTTGCTATTTAAATTAAAAACTAATCCCACATCACCACCCTTGAAGAATGGTGCCAAAACTGGAGGATTAAAATCAATTCCATTAAATCCCACCAAATCATATTTACCCTTCGTCGTAAACCTTCGTCTTGCCCCACAGTATCTTTTAATAACACCCCACTTATTCCTGTTGAGCAGATCCGTTACTTAGAACTAAATTTGGACAAACGACTGACATGGAATCCTCATACAAGACTGAAAAGACAGAAAGCTGCTCGTCGATTCCGACTATTACAACATTTATTAGACAAACGGTCCAAACTTCCAATCCATTAAAAAAGACTGATTTACATGACTATTATAAGGCCTATCTGGACATACGGAATTGAGCTATGGGGCTCCACTAAACCATCTAATTCCTCCCGAATCCAATCCTTACAGTCCAAAATCCTCCGTAAAATCCTTAATGCTCCTTACTTTGTCACAAATCAAATCATCTATCAGGACCTCAATGTCCCCTATGTTGTCGATTTGGCCAGAACCAGATACTAATCCTTTCATAATAAACTTCCCAACCACCGAAACCAACTCGTTTCTAACCTGGCTTCTCTTTCACTACCTAATAATCCTCCTAGGCGTCTGAAAAGAAGATGGTCTCAAGATCTTCTCCTTTAGAAGTGTTTTTGGAGTTCTATCAATGGGTAGATTCTCCACATGTTTGTATCATGTCATAATATCACTTACAGCAAATTTACTTGATGTGTATATATGTATACAGTTGTAATTAACAATAAATAAATTATTAAAAAAAAAATTAAAAACTGTTGCCAAATTTTGATTCCTTTTATTTGAATATTACTATTTAGGTTAATTCCTTAATATATAAACAAAAAGGATTTAAGAAATACAAAATAAAGCTTTAACATTGGTTCACCTAATACCTATACTCAGTTTTTATTTTAGTGAAAATATTTCTGAGCAGATATTACAAGAACCAGTATACATCCTTAGAAATAATTATTAACATAGTATACTTGTAACTAAAAGATTTTAAATAATATAAATAAAAATGTTTTATTAAATCCAGCTGTCTAAATTCAGTCCATGGGACATGCAGACTAGAGTTTTGACTTTAAATCGCTCCTGGATCAGAGCTGCCTTAACGGTTTGGACTTGGACGTGTGGAAAGTTTCGGATAAGAATAAAGCCTACTTTTTAGCCTGGCCTGATCCACGTATTTTTTCTCCATTTATTTATTACCATTTATATTTGGAATAGTGTCTTAGTGATACCCGACCGTATACAAATAAAAAAAATACTTCGCAACCCAATTCGAACTGCGGTGAACTGAAAAGTTTACGGAAACATTTCTGGCAGTTTCCCATAGGAAGAGACCGTTTACGCAACTACTGGCAATGATATGCTCTTTGGTACAGTAGATTCGTTCTCACGGGCACTTGTGCAACCAGCCAAGAGTGAATCAATGCAAGCCTACTTCGACTCATTCTAAGAAACTTATTATTGTTCCAAACTTCTTTGGAATTTCATAGGAAATTCTTCCAAATTCCAAGAACTATTATACATACCAATGTTAGAACTAAAATTAGAATTAAAAACAAGTTCAAATTTGTTGGAATAATAGTTTCCATGTTATTTGCTATCATGAAGTAAAAAATTAGTGATTTCTCATTTTTTGGGAGGAACTAAAGGGGACAGTGAAATCTTCGACCATTAAAGGTATCCAATTGAATCCAATCAGTTCCATATTTCGTTTCCAAACGAACTCAACACCATGACTTTTACATACCTTATGCTGACCCAATACCAACCATTTTTTTAAAATTCTATATTAACCTTTTCAATCACCGAAATCCACTAGTTCCTTCCTTAACCAGTTAAACTAATCCCTGCAATCCACATCGAAGATTGAAACAGCATTGGCCACTAAGTTTATTGTAAAATTAATTTTGTAATTTAATAATTTCAGTATTGTAATGGGCACATTATGGGCTGATATTATGGTTGTTTGCGACACTTACTCAGCTTATAAGAAACTTATTATTGTTCCAAACTTCTTTGGAATTTCATAGGAAATTCTTCCAAATTTATTAAGGCGCTTGCTGCTATAGCTACGAATTAATGACTTGAAATTTAAACATCTTAACTCTCGGGTGAGAGAAACTGTATGATGTGACTCGATCGCTTTCAGTTTTAGACCGTTCTTCACAATACGACCCATATATCGAGACATAGAGTTGGAAGAAAGTAACCCGAAATTAGCATATCAGTAAGAACGAACAAAGATCTATATCATACCAAAAACAGCTTAAGGATTAAATATAATACATCTGTTATGATTAAACGACTAATCGGCAACCACACATGATGTTCTTGATGTCAGATAAACCTAATTTCTGCAATACCGCGTTACTACCACAATGAAAAACGAACCAACCACGAACTTAATGTCCCACTGATTTCAATAAAAATGTTTTTGGTGATACTAAGAAAAAAAATATTAGACATGTCCGAGAGTTCTTGCTAATGCGTCCATGTCAAGGAGCCGACAAAATAATATTTTACTTAATTTTATGAATTATTTATATTTTCGTATGCCACCTTTGCTCTGCATATATTTAATGAATATTATATACCCATCGATTTTTTTTTCGAGTAGAAAAGGGACAAAAGATTGCTGATCGTATTGAATGAATTAAAATTACAAGTACCAAAAGTAATTTTTTTTTTAGCTTCAGGAAATGAATGCTGTTGTTTAACTTTCTGAATCAACCACATACTAATTTCATATTTTTTCGTGGTAGATTTTTAGTGAAATAATCTTATTTTAAAAACTAGAGGAGTGATGAAACGAAATATATCACCTTAATAGTGTATTCAATTCAATAGAAAATATTTATTTAGTTGTAGTCATTCTTTACGTTTTGATCGTACATAATTTTAAGGATAAAACATAATATAAAACTAAAAAAAACAACTCATTCTGCTTCGAATATGAAAAATATTTTAAATATTCTCACCTTTTCATTCTTTTCATTATTATCACATCTATCATAATAAAAACACAACCTAGCATTGAACGTAATATCAAAAGTCATAATCAAATATTATTTTTAAAATATTACATGAACAAACATAAGATGCTTAATCAGGATCTGAAGAAACTAGTACATGCTTAAGCACAAAAAAAATTAAAGTAAATACTCCAAATTGGCAAGTAGAGACTCGTTACATCAACTGAAATTTCACTTCAATGTGAGTGGGAAATGAAGTACTATTCTCCTCTTTTTATGAAAAATATAGGGAATGGAAGAAGTTTCTTTCTTCTTTATTTATTTTGAAGGCATAAGAATCTTGAACTGCCATTTGTCAAAGCTATGGGAGCCTTAATAGTGAATGTTGATAGAAATTAAATATTTGTATCTCTCTAGGCCTCAAAGAATTTTCATTTAGGCTGGGGAATGCCTGCTGAGGGAGTGAAAAATCAACTATTTTTCATCATTTTACTCAAGAGAAGGGGTTCACTAATAAACAAAGCTAAGCTTA